>NW_025534570.1:0-177096 GCF_020615455.1 Coregonus clupeaformis | reverse complement strand
CAGTCTGTTCTGGCCCTACTTTTACATAATATATTTCCCAACAAACTGAGGACCCCTGTCCTTTTCAGATCTTGACAAATTATTCAAAATTGCTGAAGAAAGACAAAAACGACTTCTCTCTCTCCAGTCAAAGAGTATTCAAAGTGAAAGATAGACCAGACATGTCTATAAAATGGCAGCAGTAGCCCACTGACCAGGGACAAACACAGTCTCCCCTGGTCCCTGCAGGATCTCCAGGGGTCTGAACTCAGCGGGCCAGGTTGGCAGCTGGGTGCGTGGGTACACCACGCTGAACCAGGTGATGGCCTCATCCTGCTGGTTGCCCCCGGTCCTCCTGGTCACCTTGATCAGCTCCCGGGCGTGTGGGTGGGAACAAGCACCAGCGCTTGTGCCCCTGCACCAGGGCATTCCAGGCACTCGTACCCAGCGGGTCAATGTGGGATGCCAGTGCCAGAGCGGGCAGGACCCATTACAAACCATCTGTGAAAAAAATACATAAAAAATAAAGGGACAGGTGTTACTAGAGTTAGTTAAACTACACAGAACATACAATAACATTGCAGCTATTTTAGTTAACGTTACTGAGGATCGCTCTTACCTGTAAGGAGGCCTGCTCGCCGGCGAACTGGAAGAGGTCGTCCCTAAAGTAGACTGGCACCTGGTAGTCCTCCAGCAGCTTACGGCGCTTGGCGTGCTCGCCCCGTAGGCTGCTGTCGAAGATGAGAGTGGGCTGTCGTCCTGTGTGGACTCCAGGTACTCCACGTAGTACTTCATCTTCATCTTCACAGAGTAACCGTCGTTGTCCTCACCACACTTGAACTTCTGGTTGCGGTACTTACGTTTGAGGCGCTCCATGGTCCACTTCTCGCGGGCAGGCCAGGTGTCCTGACAGTTGAGCAGCACCACAGGTTTGTAGGGCCTCTCGAAGCGCTGGATGAACTCCTCTGCGCTGAGACGCAGGGTGTCCACACGCTCAACATTGTCCTGTGAGACGCATACGGCAGACATGTCAGTGCCAGGAGGTAGAAGGGATTATGTATGCAAACAAAAAGGTCTGTGTGTGTGAAAGAGAGAGTGAGTTGAGGGCTACATTTCATGAATGTACGCCTACTTTAATCAATATTTTCTCAATAACCATTCTACCAATATGAATTACTTTGTACTGAATTCAAGGGGAACACTAGTCATTTCTGACTTAATGCTTCCCAGTCATTGGGCCTAGCATTGGTCTCGCGGATAGAGGTTGAGTGTTTTACAAAACTGCATTGCAATAAAAGATCAACTGTTGTTTAGGTAGAGAGCCAGGCTGTTTTTGAATGCAATGAAACCAACTGGAACATTAAGGAGTAGACTCGGGGGAAGACCATTTGACTGTCTGATCTGGGGCAAAGGGAATACAAAAGGTAATGGGCATTTTTGTTCCCCTTTTACATGGAATAATGGGGTCCGAAAAGAGAAGGAAGCACACCACCAAAAGAGAAGGAAAGAAAATGCTGTTGAGTTGTTGACCTATAAAAACTACCTAAGCTTTGAGTGTAATGTGTATTCTTAGCCACCCAGAGCAGCCCTTCTTAACTCTCTTGTAATTAAAACAAAATACCATAATTAGCAGTCTATTGGGTCTGAGCACATGGGTCAGTAGGCTGGCTACTTGTTGGTGGTGACTGGCTAATATTCACATGTAAGCCTCAATGAAATACAAATGTAACAATGTTGTCACGATTTCACAACAAAGTAACTAGACACCGTCAAACTAACGAGGTCAAGCATTAATGGAATGGGCTGTGGCACACTATTTTGAGTCCAGACTGACAGATTTGACAGTTGCGCCAATGAAGACCGCTGTGCGCTGAAAGTGCAGCAGCAGCCTACGTGACCATCGGCACTGGTTTTGTAATGTGAAACGTGTTGACAGAGCTAACATGGCTAACTAGCCTAGCATGGATAGCTTTCTACCGACAGTTTACCTTCACTGAGCGGTGTGACACATCGAAACTCTCGCAATAGTCATGTTTCGTCCAGTCTGAAGAGTCCTTCAGCTCAGGTCTGGCGCTCCGCTTCGCCTCTTTGATCCTCTTCTTACTTTTATGGTTCATTCCTCCAAATTTAGGGAGTTGTCTTGAGTTAGCTAGCTAGCTAGACTGGGGTGCGTAGACAAACACATTTGCTAGCTTGACTTGCTAGCTAGTGGTGAAGCTAACGTTAGTTGAGTGGCTAGCGTAGCAGCTAGTCTGGAGTTAAAGTTAACCGGTAAGCAACTTCATACGAGTACTTTGTTGGTGTTACTGAAACACGACACGTTGGCCTTAAAATTAAGATGTTGTTCTAAGCACACTTTTAATAACGAGGAGGAAGCTGCTCGGATGAAATTAGCTAAGCAGCTAACTACAACAATGCTCTTGCAACCAAACGCGGGGGTACCTACAATTTGAAACCCGCCCACCCAGAGAGCCTTAAGAAGGTCGTTGGCCACGTACAAGAGCGGGTCATACATCCGAGAAAACCGATTGGATAAAATGTGGAATACGGCTTCCCACCAGTCATTAGCTGTATACGTTCTACGTTTCCCTGTCCATCAGCAGACAGACTCAAGCATGTCTGTTTTTTGGGAGAGGCGGATGTTATGATAGTAAACGTATTGTTTTATCACAATTTATTTACTCTCACAATTGGGATGGTAAAATGGAAAACAGAGCAACTGAGATGTCCAACATATTGCAGAAGAATTCGAGAACCCAAAGCAATCACTGAATGTTTCCATCCCTGAGGTTTTTGCGCACTTTCTAATCTACACTTTTGCCATGTGGAATCAGTGATGTTGCTGTAAATAACAGTATTGCTCGCCTACAACTGCACTGTAGTAATTGACCCTGAAGCCTGCCGAGTTCCTTGTAGAGGTGTACAGAAGATATCCTGCCAGCCAGACTTTTCTGAATCATGTGAACTGTAATCATGTCTTTTCTCCACTCTGTACTAGGTCCTTGATCCACAATATGGGATGTATGTCTGGCCTTGTGCAGTGGTATTAGCACCAATATGTGGACACATAGGTAAGGCTGATCCCAAAACGGTGCTAGGTAATTTACTGAACCCAACCTTTTCAGTGTACTCTCCAAATAACTTATATTTAGTCTAAATGTGTAACTTGTTTCTAAAACATACTATTGAATCAGAATGCACTGCTGTTTGTTCACAGCTTGGGGCTGGCGTGAGTTTACCTGGTGTGGTGGCAGCAAAGTGTGGGGCACAAGTGATCTTGTCAGACAGTGCAGAACTTCCACTGTGTCTGGAGGCACACCTGTGACGTGAATGAACTACCCAATGTGCTTGTGGTGGGTATTACCTGGCGAAGTCTCCCCAGACCTTCTGCTCCTCCCTCCATTAGACATCTTGGGATCAGATGTTTTCTATGAGCCTGAAAGAGAGTTCAGACTGACCAGTTCATTTGGGAAATGTGAGCAGATAGTTGAGTTTCGAAACGCAACTTCTGAATTTACAACTTTCAGATTTTGAAAATGCCCTGGTGACAATCGCCTTCCTATTGAGGAAAAACCCTGAAGCCCAATTTTGGACAACTTACCAAGAGAGAAGGTATGCCTTTCAGGACTGGTACGTGGCTGTCTGTCAATGTCAAGTAAACATTACTCATTGATTTTCTTTGTCTTAATGTTTCAGTGCTGACTGGTCCATAGAGGCATTGCTGCACAAATGGAATTTGAAGTGTGCCAACATTTCACTGGAGAAATTACATGCCAACAAAGACCAACTAGCTGGGTCAACACTTCCTGGAAGCCATACTGTACAAATTATTATAACTGCGGACAAGGAAAGCTGAATGAAAATGGACATAAAATGGAGTCAACTTATCCTTCAGTTACTGCCAGCAAGGCATATTCAAATTCGCCAAATAGTCATCAAGACCCAATACAAGATTAAGGGTTCAAAACACAATGCATTATAAAATAGTCTGAGAAAGTTGTATAGTAATGTTCTGTCAAATTAAGTTTTAGAATGAAATTGATAACACGCAACCAAAACATTTTAGAAGACAATTTTTATTAGCTTTCACATTGGACACCTATACAGACTCTTGCAAGGGGGAAAAGGAATGCACAAAAGGGCAAGACAGAATGCAACAAAAAAAAATAGCATACCATACTGCTCCAAATTAGAGAACATTTAAAACTTGTGTTGAAAGACAGGCATTCTACCGATGGTGAATTTGTAGCAGCCATTTAAGTTGGCCACCATCACAGCATTGTAGCCACAGGGGCATTCCGGAGAACACTGGAAACAGCCAAGCACTGCAACACGCCACCTTAACAGCTAACCAGCAAATACTCAACTGCTACACAACTGCGCCTAGTGCACAAAAAATACAGGAGAGAAGATTAGAGTCACAATTAAATTAATGAAAGATAAACCTACATAGCAAAGTTCACTTGCAAGTAAATCTGTGCCTGGTTCTTTCCATACTTATTGGAAAAGCTTTTGGAAGCCCTATCCATTTAAAACTTCTGTAATGGCCTTTCACTAACCCCATAACTTCCTTTACAGTTCTCTTCATGAAACCCAAAATAACAGTTGTAAAAGCTAGGTCAGCAAATCTTCACTATGACAGTTTTAGATACTGAAAATAGCCATGCAATCCAACAAATTGAAATCCCAGCAGTATTAGCCCATCTACCTCAAAAGCACATTAAGTATTTTTATTTATTTTTTAAACATTGCACAATGAAAGACAAGCCTAGTCTGGGCAAACAAAAAAAGCCTTCAGATCAAGATACAATAATAACCTTTTACACCAGAAATCATTGTATGTACAGGGTCCTCAGTCTGAAGTCCTCATTGGTGTCTAATCTGAAAAAGGTTTGAAAGACAAGCTGTAAGAAACAGGTGTTGGAAAACAAATAGCCTTAAACCTCTAGTAATGAAGTGGCGACGACTTGTTAACTTGACCACCCCTCCCTCCAGATAGACGTGGAGACACCTCCAGGCCATAATCAGCTGGCAATGTAATGCCAAGGTCATGTGCATAGCACATTTCCCCCTTATTAGTAGGAAACTAGTCTACATTTGAAAAAAAATTGCCAAATCAAAAGCTATGCCAACCCATTTCTGATGGGTGAACATTGTTGGTTCAAGGAAGGAACCAACGTCAAGAGACGCCCGGGCTTCACAAAATGAGAAATCTTGTCATGAGAAACCAGAGTCAGACAAACCTTGGTTCCCTCCTGAGCACAAGTATTTGCCCCCAAAAGGCCGAGAGCATGACCTGGAGGACAATGCAAGGCTTCTGTCCATTGTCCTGCAGACGTACCTCAACACCACCCCAACACTGACTGCAACCTGCAACCGGCCTGCAACCTGCAACCGGCCTGCTCCATAGCAACCCCCACAGCAGCAGGTGCCCGGACAGCTCACACACCCAGCTCACTAACTGCTCATACTGCCTCAAACTCCTCTTTTGCAAACAGGATTCCGCAGCTTGGAGGAAAGAATTCCAGATTTTTTTGAACATTTTATTTTTATGGTAAGTGTATTTTCAAATACCACAGACATTTCAAGAACGGACCTACATTTCCTCTACACTGATAACAAACCGGAACATTGGGCAGGACAGAGTAAAATTGTGACAAGGAATAGTCCCAAAAATCCATCAAATGTGGGTTTAAGGCAACAACCATATGGGACAGTTTTCCATTCCTCTTTGCCATGCCCAGTGTTACAGTAATATGCATAACCATTTTGAGGTGGAAAAAGACTTAAAGCAGCTGACATTTTGTCAAGACATCCCACAACCAACCCCCTTCTATTCAACCACAGATAACCGTGGAAAAGGGAGACATAGTGCAAATCCATCCCACACATCACCCTCCCCATGCTATTCATACAATTTAGTGTAACGCTAGACTTCACCTCAAACAATTTACAAAAAGGTAGTGTTAAGGTTTTCCCATCTCCTTGCCCAACACTTACCATTTTGTCACTCATCTATGGGGTTTCAGCTCCATTCTCCCCAGGTGACTTGGGCTGGCTCTTGGATCTTGACCTTGAGCCTCTTTCTGCAGGGGTGTGGCTCCTGGAACGGGACTTTGATTTAGGGGTCTTGGATTTGGATCTGGAGCGGGACCTGGATGGGGACTTTGCCTTGTCTCTCTTAGGGGAGCGGGACTTGGAGCGAGAGTAGGAACGGGACCTTGATCTGCTGTTGCGGGAACGGCTGCGGGAACGAGATCGGCTTCTGCTCCGGGATCTGCTACGTCTCCGACGCCTGGGACTGTGGGGAAAACTAGAGTAAGTTCGGTGTGCTGAGTTATCGCCTATCTAAAAAACAGTTGTAAACGTAAGTCCACAACACTCTCAAAACGCTGCTAAGTTATCCGGTCAATTAACCATGCATGTAATGGTGGCTGCTTGACGCTTCATAATCGATACAAGGGCCATAAGGTCGCGTTACCGTTACAACATTCAAGTTCCTACACCAACATTATGCGTCATAACTAACGTTAGCCAAGTAAACGTAAATTTCACTGTAAATAATTATCACATAGCCAACAATGAAAAACGACCCAATCGAAGGAGAGCTAGAGCAACTACTTAACCATGTGCTCAGCTCTTACCTCCTACTTCGTCGGCCATCACCCCCGTACCTCCGGGGAGCACCTCCACGCCGACGGTCACCACGCTCTCCACGGTCACCACCACCTCCATGGTGAGAATCTGGGGGACGACCATAGCGGGCCATCTGGACTCTCAGCTCGCGCCCATCGAGCACCGCACCATCCATTGCGTCCATCGCATCCTCTGCGTCCCGCTTGTCATGGAATCGCACAAAGGAGAACCCTCTGCTCTCTTTCGTATAACGATCTCGGGGGATGTAAACATCTCCTACCCTACCATACTTTTCGAAGACACGGCGAAGGGTCTCAGGTGAGGTTCGGTACGTCAGATTATCCACTTTAAGAGAAGTCATGCCCTCAACATCGGGCGGGGGCCTACCATAACTCATGTTGCAGATAGCTTAGCTAGCCTAGCTAACAAACACGCAACGGTACTATCAGAAAGAAGGTGAAAGGTCAACACCCGCTTAAAGTTTTTGATTAAAAGTATCGTACTTAAACACCTTGCTCGCTATATGTCGAGTTTTTCTTAAAAAACTGCAATATAGCTTTCCAAATTTATGACGATTTCCTTAGCACAGACCATTTGTTTGCACGAGCTGTCGTCCCTTGCTCCTCCTCGTTGAATGAGGTTGATGAGGAACGCTGCTGCGTATTTATTTGGAGGGAAAAGCAACACAAATCTTCAAATTACACATTTTGAATCATAATTCAATAACCCAAAACATATAATATTATATACAAATAACTTGGATGGGACACAAATAGAAAATACTTTCAATTCAGTAATGTTTTAAAATGTTTGACCCGGAAACGAGAGTGACATCAGACTAGCAAATAAACTCAGTTTCCCAGTAGGCTTTGGGTTATACGGCGGTGCAATGTCAGCTGATTTATCTCACATGACGAACAGTTTCGGTCACTTACTGATAATTATTCAAAGACCGTTTTACACTAGACGGGGGAAAGTATTGTAGCCTAGTACATTATTGTCGGATTCTTTCTAGGATTTGAGTCCATCTGCTAACTCCACAAGTCGTTATTGGTTTGCTAACTATGTAGCTTGCACAAACAAGGACTATACAGTGCAGCACCCGAGTCGGTAAGTTGTTTTCTTCTCAAATGGCTAAACAGACAAAAGCAAGGAAGTACTGTAGTGATTATTTGGTAGCAGATCTAGCTAGATATGTATTGTTTGGACAATAGTTCATATTCATAGCATTGTTTGTATTTCCCAACCTTTCTACAAATTTCTCAACAAGGTTATTTTGATTCTGTTCTTTTTCAGATGAGCTGTGGGCCCCTTCAAAGGTTTTTTAACTAACCCATTTCGTCAAGTAATATTACAGTGACACCCTGCAGCAAGCATGGGTCCAGAGGGAAAGACACTCTTGAACATCATAATCCTGGGTTTTGGATTTATGTTCATGTTCACTGCTTTCCAAACATGCGGCAATATAGAGGTATGGTTGAACTGACAAATGATACATAGAAATTCAAGCCACACAACTGTAGGAAACCTACAGGGGAAATTGATATTGATGGTGTCATTTGTTTATGTCTCGTGCTTTTTCAGCAAACTGTGATCAAGAGTTTCAACAGCACTGAATTCCATGGGAGTGGATACACAAGGTAATTCATTGTGATGCTGAAATACTGTGACTTTGTCCTATGATAAACATTAGAACTGTTGGAAGATCGTAATCCTGTCTCTCTCTCAAATAGGTCTCCAAAGGTAAGTAATTGAATCTGCCCAGTTTAGACAACAAAGTTGACTTTCAGTTCTCTACAATATCCCAGTTTGCCGAGGTATTACGTAAATAACATGCATATGACTGTGCTGTTGTAGGGCCTCGTTTGTGATTTCATTGCTGCTGTTGGCCTTTATGGACATCTTAATGACACCACCCATGGCAGGCAAACACCTGGCTTTTAAAAAAAATAAAACATATCCCTAGTGACTTAGAATAAAATGCCTGCAGTTGTAGCCATGTTGCAAATTTTTTTTATGAATAGCGGTATTACATTGGTGCAATAATAATCTAATTCGTTTTTACACATGTCTTTACATGTAGCATGGCCATCATCTATGGAGTTTTCTCTGCATCCAACCTGATTGCTCCCTCAGTAGTGGCTGTTATAGGACCCCAATTGTCCATGTTCTTTAGTGGATTAGTATACAGGTGAGCACACTCTTTTGACCTTTCTTTAAATCAACCCACTGTAGCCTATACCTGTTTACAGAACTGTTTCTTTACCTATTCTCTGAGTGTGCATAAAGTACTTGTTTTCATTAGCTTATTTGTGATGTTAAAGCTGTTCAATGTTTTGTTTCCATCAGTGGATACATTGCCATGTTCATCCACCCCTTCACTTGGAGCTTCTACACAGCCTCTGTAGTAGTTGGAATAGCAGCTGCAAGTAAGAAGACTGTGCTATTCTTACTTGAGAATTAAAGACTCGTATCTCTATTACCACATAACCCCCTTTCTTTTCTCTCTCCATCTGTGGCCTAGTATTGTGGACAGCTCAGGGGAACCTACTCACCATCAACTCTACAGATGCCACCATTGGCAGGAACAGTGGTATTTTCTGGGCCTTGCTACAGTTCAGGTACTTCTTCTTATCAGCATAACTGTATTGATTGCAGCACTGTTTAGCATAGCTTTTTCACCCTAGTACTAAATCCATGGTGTTGCACTGCCTAACATGTATCTATCTCATTTTGCAGCTTATTCTTTGGAAACATGTATATTTATTTTGCCTGGCATGGCCATGTTCACATATCAGGTATGTCATCAGTTTTGGTTAACTTTTTAGTATAACAATGTAAATATATTTTGAACGTATTCTACCTAGATTCATGAGTCTTTACCCCTTTCCTTTTTATAGTATCTAGCATTCCCTAAGTTCCCTTGACACAATGAGGAAATCTCATTTTGGCCATAAGTTACTGACACATGCTGCTGGTGGTGTGTGTGTGTGTGTGTGTCTAGACAAGGATCGCCAGACGGTGTTCATCTCTCTCACGGTCATCAGCCTGGTGGGCAGCTTCCTGTTCTTCTTGATCCAGAAGCCAGAGCCTGAGGCCACACCCTCCGAGGCATCTGAGTCCACAGAGAGCGCCTCTATCATTGTGTGAGTGCAGTCTGCAGACAGGCTGGGCTGGAAAACATGGTCTAGGTCTAATGTTAGAGTAAACTAGCACAAGAAAGATTGTCCTTATCTACCCTTTTATTGACCAGAATCACGCATGTTGTCATGCATACATACACACATCAAATATTGATATACTAATAGATATGCCATACAAATGGTGTTTGTGCATTCTGTACCTGCCGTTGTATGTAAGGTACAGTGTATTCCTCCATAGGCCTGTGTTGAATCTGGATAATTCTGTATTTCTCTATGTTTGGATAGGCTGTACTTAAGTTTATTTATGGATTTCTCTTCCTTGCAGAGCGACTCCAGGTCTCGGTTCCCAGGCTCTGGACGCTTTGAGTGAGTCAGAGTTCATTGGTTGCAACTTACTTCAATCTGTCTTATCAGCAATATCCACAAAGGCCCAGAGCTCAGCTGACTGATATGTGCCCTCTTCTTACAGAGAAAGCGTTGCAGTTGTCTGTCACTAAAGAGATGCTACTGCTAAGTATCTCCATAGCATACACAGGTGGGCAAATTAATTCCAATTCCTTCAGGAAAAAGCTGGTTTGGGCTATTTCCATATGAGGAAACTTCTTTCAGTGGATGCTAGTATAGAATTATAGAAATATAAACGGATGCATATTCAATTAACATTGAGTATGTTTGAATGCGTAACCATAGATTCTATGTGTGTAACTCTTGCTCCGTCTCCACCTTCAGGCCTAGAGCTGACATTTTACAGCGGGGTATACGGGACATGTATAGGAGCCATGACACGATTTGGGGACGATGCCAAGAGTCTGATCGGGCTCTCTGGCATTTTCATTGGCCTGGGAGAGATCATAGGTGAGTCTGTTACCACTGTTGATTCTAAGTAGTTTTTTATCTTCAGTGATGTTTCGCATCACATGATACACGTGAGGTTAGGAAAGCAGATAAATTGGGTTGCCAGGAAGGGACTGATGATTCGAGGAAGTAAACGCCTCTGTTTTTGCTGTGCCTCTGTGTGTCCAGGAGGGGGGGTGTTTGGGATGCTGAACAAGTGCAACCGGTTTGGGAGGAACCCGGTGGTGCTGCTGGGGCTGATCACTCACTTCGTGGCCTTTTACCTGATCTTCCTGAACATCGCCAGTGATGCCCCTATTGCCCCAGAGGAGGGCACACACCTGCAGGCATACATCACCCCCAGGTACACAGCAGGGCTTACTCAGATGGCCCATTTAACAATCACCATAGATTACTATTACAACAATTCTACTGTACTTTGCATATGAATACAGTAGGTCAGGACATGAGCATTATGTTAAGTGTAGCAGTAGTGCATAATTTCATTTTAACTCTGATATCAGGTTACTGCAGATTGTGTAAGGTTCCATGTCTGTATTAACCTGGGATGTTGTCTGTTCAGTGTTGAGGTGGCGTTGCCTTATTTGCTTAACCTGTTGTGTTCTGATGTGTGTCCACAGTGTTGAGGTGGCTCTGCTGTGCAGCTTCCTGCTGGGCCTGGGGGACAGCTGCTTCAACACCCAGCTGCTGAGCATTGTGGGATTCATGTTCCGGGAGGACAGCGCTCCTGCCTTCGCTGTTTTCAAGTTTGTCCAGGTACATTGATATCTGTTAGGCCTACACACACGGTATGGTTTGCTATCTATGGTGGTGATGTATTACTCGGAATGATTTGAAGAAATATAACATTGAGTTATTTGCATGATATATCCCTCGATTCCCCATACTTGCTATCCACTGTTGTTGTATTACAGTGGTGTAACTTGGTGCTCTTGTCCTCCACAGTCCATCGCAGCAGCCCTGGCCTTCTTCTACAGTAACTATCTCCTGCTGCACTGGCAGCTGCTCATCATGGTTGTGGTGGGCTTCCTGGGCACGCTATCCTTCTTCGTGGCTGAGTGGATGGTGGTCTCCAGCAGACGGGACACTGACTATGACAGCATATGACAACCTATGGGAGGAGGGGGCCACGGTGAGAGGAACTATTCACACCTGGATAGGTCATCCGGGGAAGAGTCAGTGTAACACCTTTCTATCAACCCAGCTATCCTTTGGAATCCTTCAACTGATATTTTGACTGGCCCACCTCAGCCCCAATAAGCAGAGACTGTTTTAGCATAGTCATTCACAGCTCTATTGATTTTTGCCTTTCAAGTGTAAGAGACAATTTAATACTGTATGTTTTACTCTACTTGGAGTGAATCAGTTGTGCACAGAGGAGCCTTTATTTTCACGTTCAATGTCATTCACTGTGCTTGTGTCTTTATGTAGATGTTCAGCTGGTTGGTTTCGATGTGCAGTAGTCATTGACATTTTATATAACTAAGGTTTAGCTAGAGACTGCTATTCCTACCAAAGGTTCCAGTCTCAACATGTATCTTACTATTGTACTTAAATTTGATAGAAGAAAATGTAGTACAGTCGAGTCTTGATAAGCGCACATCAGATATGTACAAACTCTGTTTACATGCAGTACAGTTTACCAGTTCCAATTCAAATATACACTTTTCACTTCTGCATGCTCAGGTTTAGTATACACATTTAGAACACTCCCAAGCCATTGCATTTATCAGGACTCCACTGCATCTAGATTTCTTGTAAGATGGCATTTGTCATAAAGGGAGAAATTATCAAGACACATATACACTAGCTTATTGCAATTTTAATTATTTTATTATAGTGAAATCCATACCAAATGGTTGAACAATGCTGTAAATGTTATTTATTTATCAATATTTGCATCACACTTTCAGAGTATGTGTAGTATTCCATAGGTTTAGTCAAAAGTGGGATCCAAAAGGCCATACATAGTGTCTTGAGGATGATTGCATAGCCATGGTAAATATGGCTGTTGGATGAATGTTGAATCATAAAATGTAGACCAGAATTTTTATGTCTAAACTGCACAAGGTTATATTGCGCTGTTAAATGTCACATTGAAGAACTCTGAGCTTATGAGGCTATGAGTTTATGAGGCTATGGTTTTATTTAGAACTCACATTGAAACATCAAGCATTTTTTCTTCTACATTTTCATCATGCAATTTCGATTGAGGTCACAAACTGTTTACAATGTTTGTGGTCCTCTTTGCCCAAAATGTATAGTCTAATTCATTAATCATGTCATTCATTGTGTGGATTGCTGAATGTAGAGTTCAGTTGTTCGGCGGAGCATGAAAACTGAGTTTGAAGATTGTTCAGCGCCAGAGCTATTGGATGTGAGGCAATCAATAGGATTTTGAGGGAATGAACTACAACGTGTTATGCATTATGAACCAGGTTTTATACTTGAATGTAGTTGCATTTAGAAAGGCACCAGGATATGCACGCTTATTTTATGTATTTATTATTAAATTGTTATTTTGAGCCTTTTTTTGTGTCTGTATGCTCCTTTTTGCATACCTGGGGTGAGAACAGGTGATGCTTTGCATATATTCTCAACAACACAACCCTTGTCCTACCTGCCGCTGCCTTATTGCTCAGCAACCAGAGACGCTGTGAGTCACAATATGGGATGCGATTATTGTGTAATGGAAGGAGGCTACATCCAATCACAAAAGAGAACTGTACTCACTGTCAGTGTTACGTCCAATACGGTTCTAGGGTAGGCGTGAGAGATTAGAACCAAACTAAAATAATTTTTAAAGCAAGGTTACAAATGGCATTGGAATAAGAAACAACTGAGATTGAGTAGCCACGAGAAGGTGTTGAAAAGTAGATATGTAGGGAAGATTTAATTGTAATTTACAGACTCTTTTTTTATTTGGTGCAGACGAAACAAAGTTTTTTTTCCTATAATTTTTTACATCTATATTGTTTGTGTTCGATCCTGTCGTTTTTTGATCTTATTTTATTTAATTGAATCATTCTGGCGTTTCATTTTTACAAAATAAGATGGCAATATTGGAAGAAACTATATCTTTAATATCCCTCGTAAATATTTTTTTAAAACATTGAAACTCAAAAGTAGTGTGAGCCAAAATGTCAGCTGACATTAGTTTGTTCGATTTGGTGAACCTGTCGATCGGGACACCTGAAGTTGGAGCTGTCAACTTCAATGCGTTGCATACCCTCCTCCACGCTATCCTGGGACACCTGAAAATTCAAAATGTGACTACCGGCTGGAGAGAGGAGGATGCTCCGCCACAGCAGCCCCATGGGCCGCCTCTGACCAAGTCCTCTAGCCCGTACCATCACATGGAGGACAAACTGCGGCAGATAGAGAGACAAATGGCCGCGTTGGAGAAGCTTCCTAGCGGTACAGATCTGCTGAGCCGCACTGCCTCAACCACAACACCGGTCAACGACATGTGGCAGTTGATGCAGCTCCGCCGCAAGGCTCAGGCGAGTGAGGACGGCGTGTCCAAGGTGAGACAGGCTCTTCCTCAAAATGTATTTATTAATATCACACTGTCATCGCTGAGTTATAATTTTATAATAAATTGAAATAATGTCATGCGAGGACAGGTGAAAGTTGAACACTGCTGCTGTGGCAGTGCTGCCTCCCTTGATCAACTGTCAAACTGTGTTGAAACTTTGACTTGCCTGTGATGCACAATTTTGCTTGTCATAAGATAGGCCCCAAATCATTTAGGGGAATCTGTCCCAAAACATCATTTTGTGGTCATAGAAAAATGGCCATAACAGTCAAGAAATAGGATCACATTACAGTTCCACTAGACTAGACATCCATCCCACCGGGGGCCAGTATGAACAAATAAAAAAATAATGTATGCACTCACTAACTGTAAGTCGCTCTGGTAAGAGCGTCTGCTAAATGACTAAAATGTAAATGTAAATCTTGTGACAGATGTTAGAGTCTGGACTGAGGTTTATTTATTGACCCTTATTTTACCAGATAAATTGACTGAGAACATATTATCTTACAGCAACGACCTGGGAAAGAGTTACAGTGGGGAGGAGAGGGGACGAATTAGCCAATTGAAAGCTAGGGATGATTAGGTGGCCATGATGGTATGAGGGCCAGATTGGGAATTTAGCCACAACACCGGGTTTAACACCCCTACTCATACGATAAGTGCCATGGGATCTTTAGTGACCACAGAGTCAAGACACTGTAAGACAGCATCCTATGCAGGGCAATGTCCCCTTCACTGCCCTGGGGCATTTTGATCTCCTTAGACCAGCAGGAAGAGTACCCCCTACTGGCCTTCCAGCTGCATTCTGTCTCCCATCCAGTTACCGACCAGGACCAACTACTTAGTTTCAGAGGCAAGCCAGCAGTGGAATGCAGGGTGGTATGCTGCTGGCAAGTGATTTCAGCCCCTCTTATCTGTATTAAGTCCTTGAGTGCTTGCTCATCAGAGCCCTGTCCCGCAGCTGGGGGCCTGTCTGTGTGGTGAATGGTGAGCATTTCAGAGCACTCAGCACTGGATAAGGATATTGATGACAGAGCACAGCACAATAGGTGATGGGCACCGCACTGTCTTCTCAAATGACCTCGCTGTGTCTCTGTTCCCGTTTCCAAAGGAAAGGCCACTCCCCAAAGATAAGCACCACTCTTGTGTTCCCTGTGTATGCTGTGGAACAAAATGGAATAGCTGAGTAGTGCAGATCACTCTGAGCATGTGTACACCAGCGGAGGCTGCTGAGAGGAGCTATAGGAGGACGGCTCATTGTAATGGCTGGAATGGAATGAATGGAACGGAGTCAAACGTGGTTTCCATGTGTTTGAAACCATTCCACCTATTCAGCTCCAGCCATTACCACAAGCCCGTCCTCCCCAATTAAGGTGCCACCAACCTCCTGTGGTGTACACAATTTAGAATCAGTGTCGGTCCAGTACTTCATACCACACTCTGAACTGTGTCTCAGCTGTTATCTGAAATGTCTGAGTTTGAAATATGGACACTGATAGAGACATGACAGTCTGTGTAGGTAAAGCAAGTAGGAAGATCGAAAGATTGCACAGGACTTAGCTATCTTCACTGATGTTGCCCAGACCTGCCCAGTTACTCCCCCCCCCTCTCTCTCAGGTAGATAAGGTGTAATTGGTCTCCTGCAGAGAAATTACTGTAGTTGTCAGAGGAAGAATAACACTCAGGTGATATGAGGGAGAGACAGCCAGTGGGTCCAGGCGAAGGTGCCTCTTTGAAAATCCTCGGAATCATTCATGTCTGCTGTGGGTCAATAACAGTATCCACTGACCCTGTCTGGCCCTCGCTGGCCCTCGCTGACCCTGATTGGTCTTCTCTGGCCCTGTCTGCCATATCCCTGAAGACCCCCACTAAGACACAATGTCCGTCAGTTTCTGTCTCACAACTCATAGCAGCATATTGTATTTGCCGCATACCTTAGCCAGGGTCACTCACTTCTTAACCCATGACAGAGATTGTCAGGGGATTGTTGTGGTTGATAAAGGTGTGCTCCGCTGTGACCCCACAGGGTACATGTCCTGGCTCTGAAAGGGCAGCGAAAAGTCTGCCTGAGTGGCGCTCTGTGTTCACAGTGGCGTGGAAGGATTCCAGGCCACCGGCCATCTTAGTCAGAGCCAGTTAATGGCTGACTAAAGAGTAACAGGGAGGTAGAGCGGATGGCTTTCTTCCCAATCGCAAATAACTTCCTTATTGTTGGGACAGTAAAAGTTTATTATGTTAGTTACTATCCTAACCCTACCCCTAGAGTGTTGCTTGTTGTCAGAAGGGGCTTGTATTTATGTTGTCCTGTCTGTTACCATTGGCAACAGACTTGTGGGTGATGCTGACCCAGATGTTGTGGCAGAAACAGAAAGGAGGTTGGGCACTCTGTCCAAACAACATCCACACAGACAAACAGACAGAGGACTAGGAACATTGTGTCTGAGGAAGATAAGGTTGGGGATGTCCCCTGGTTAGGGAGCCCAGCTCCTTTGAGGGAATAGGACCATGCATACATTTAGCCTACTGTTGCTGATGTAGGCTATTATCATAACTTCCTGTATACTCAATATGTCCAATCAGCCACACTGAGCTTTTTAACTGTCATTGGAATCTCATAGGAAATTAACCATACCCTGGACCCACTCATCAAAATGTGACGAATACAGTTGATTGCCTCTCTGTTTGTCATTAGGGGTTGGGTTGGTTGCCGGGTTAGAATATTCTAGTGTATGTCCTGCTACAAGATTTGATCATGTTTAGCCTAATCTCATGTCTCTGAGATACTTGAGGCGATCATTGAAAAGGTGGTCTCCTCCAGAAATTCCATACAAGCAGGTCATAAATCATTTCCACGTTTACAGCTCACTTAACAACCTGTTAGTTATTCAGCCAATTGGTTGACGACCTGTGCAGCTCAGTGGGGCTATGCATCATTTCATGTCTGGGTGCATTTGACAAAACCCACAGGAACTCTGGTCAATACGTTCAAAGCCACCTGTTTCAACTTTGCTTAGTAAACACAACTTATTTCTAATTTGCAACACCCAGAGTAAATGTGTGGGTTTACTCTGTCAACAAGGCTTCAGCTGTGTTAAAGAGAAGTGGTAGTTCCATATGAGCAGGGGTTATGTACTCTGAAAAACATGGATTATCTGGAGACAGACAGGTCCTACTGCTGCTATGTAACAGCTTGTGTGTCTCATCTAATGCATATGGACGATGGTGTCCTAGGAACCTCCATTGGGGTGAAAGGTCAACTGGATGGAGCCATGGAGAGGGGTTTTGGGATCCCTCCTAAATGAAGGGGTTTAGGATCTTCCTACTGATCTTCAAAGGAAGTAGCCAGTATGAAAATGTATGCACTCACTAACTGTAAGTTGCTCTGGATAAGAGCGTCTGCTAAATGACTAAAATGTAAAAAAAAAGACCAGAGAATCTTGTTTCTCATGGTCTGAGAGTCCTTTAGGTGCCTTTTGGCAAACTCCAAGTGGGCTTTTACTGAGGAGTGGCTTCCATCTGGCCACTGCACCTTTAAGGCCTGATTGATGGAGTGCTGCATAGATGGTTGTCCTTCTGGAAGGTTCTCCCATCTCCACAGAGGAACTCTGGAGCTCTGTCAGAGTGACCATCAGGTTCTTGGTCACCTCCCTGATCAAGGCCCTTCTCCCCCGATTGCTCAGTTTGGCCGGGCGGCCAGCTCTAGGAAGAGTCTTGGTGGTTCCAAACTTCTTCCATTTAAGAATGATGGAGGCCACTGTGTTCTTGGGGACCTTCAATGCTGCAGATATTTTTTGGTACCCTTCCCCAGATCTGTGCCTCGACACAATCCTGTCTCGGAGCTCTACGGTCAATTCCTTCGACCTCATGACTTGGTTTTTGCTCTGACATGCACTGTCAACTGTGGGACCTTATATAGACAGGTGTGTGAATTTACCACAGGTGGACTCCAATCAAGTTGTAGAAACATCTCAAGAAACATCTCAAGAAACATCTCAAGGATGATACATTTTTTTGTTTGTCATTATGGGGTATTGTGTGTAGATTGATGAGGAAAAAAATTATTTCATACATTTTAGAATAAGACTGTAACGCAACAAAATGTGGAAAAAGTCAAGGGGTCTGAATACTTTCCGAATGCACTGTATATAGAGTGTGCGACTCTCTTTATTTTTATAGCCTACGGTTCAGTCATCATAACAGAAACTGGCAAAAGATAATGATTGTGTTAAATGATCTGACCAGGGATGTGAGGTTCTTTGAGATTTGAATCTTTCAAACACACTCTGTTGTGTTTCCAGTCTATGTCGCTGATCCAGGATCTGCTGAAGGAGATCCAGGACCTGAAGGAGTCCAGAGACGACCTGAAGAAAGCGGTCAAGAGCCTCCAGAACCAACTCGACCAGGTCAGACACACATCCACACTGGCAAACCCTCATAGCGAGGAGGGATTGCAGGTAGACAACATCTGGCAACCTTGCTTATCTCCCTCATTAAC
Organism: Coregonus clupeaformis; assembly: GCF_020615455.1. Lineage (NCBI taxonomy): Eukaryota > Metazoa > Chordata > Actinopteri > Salmoniformes > Salmonidae > Coregonus > Coregonus clupeaformis. The sequence goes on along the minus strand of NW_025534570.1, from coordinate 158,450 downwards.
CTACAGTAGGGGATACACCCAGGGCTCATCACTAAGGAATCCTTCTCCATCTCACCACCCCACACATTGGTGAAATATAGCGTCATGTAGAGCCCGATCCACCCTGGCCCTGGTCCCCTCCCTCCCTCCATCACTCTCTGTAGGGGACATGGAGTCATACAGAGGGCAACAGCATCAAAGAGCCACAGCTTATCTCTGGCAACCTGGCCTGTCACTCACCCCAACAATAGAGCGAGGATGATAGGGATCATCCTACATATCTGTTTCCATCTGGTAGCATGACGTTGCTCTGGGTGTTCTTTGTGTTCCAGCTGAACATGAGTGAGCTGGTTGACAGAATCAACAAAGTGGAGCAGTACTGCCACCGACTGGACAACCTGGACTCTGCCACCGTGAGTTGGAACTGAGTAGACTACTTTCCGAGCTCAGAAATGATATACTACATTGCTAAGAGGAGCCAAACAATAGTATAATACTGTTGCAGCTAACTCTAGTAAATAGAGGTTAATCATGACTTCCCCTCTTTCTTGTCTTCTCTCTATCACAGAAAGAGCTGCAGGACAGAGTTGGACGTTACCCAGACCCAGACGAGCTCATCCAGTGTGTGACCTGGGACATCTTGCAGACCACCTTGGTTAGCGAGCAACAGAATCTGCAAAAGGCATGTCTTATGTCTTGCTCAAAAGAGCGAGAGTCCTTTATCAAGCAATCATATACAAGACCGAGGAATAGACATGAGCTTTGTGTTGATGGTAGCTATTTCTCCAATAGGAAATCAGGGACTCAGTCCCTGTCGCTGGCCCCACTTCAGTGGTCATGACCACCATCACTCCTTTCAGCGCCTCTGCTAATGCCAACACTGGAGCTGCTACCTTCACTCCTGGCACTGTCACTGCCAGCCAGCATGGAGGGGCACTGCCCCAGCAGTCTCTCTCTGATGGAGCTGCTGCCTTCACTCCTGGCACTGGCACTGGCACTGTCACTGGCATCCAGCATGGGGGGGTGCTTCCCCAGCAGTCCCTCTCTGATGGAGCTCTGATGGTGCGCAGTAAACCCCTGTCTCGTGTGGCCAGCGGGGCAGAGCGTTACCCAGAAACAGTGGAGGCCCTGAGGGACGTGGGCAGGCTCAGGGAGAGACACAACACCCTGGAGACCAGAGTAGAGCTGCTGGAAGCAGGCAAGGCCGACCAGGCCCAGCTCCAGCACCTCCGGGAGCTCCTCACTGACATGGGTAAGATAGCAATGTGGGGACTGGATAGTGTATGGCTATTCTATGTTTTCTTTTACTGAATGATGTCTTTTGTGTGGGATGACCATTTTTTTTCCTGAATGTGTAGGTGACAGGGATGTGCCCGACAACCTGATGGATCAACTGAATCATCTGAGTGTTCTGGTAGACAGCCTGGTGGGTGACAGAGCCAAGGTGAGGGAGGAAGATGTACACACACACACACACACACACACACACACACACACACACACACACACACACACACACACACACACACATTGTTGATGGCCCCATGTCCCTGTTGTAGCTGGGAGAACTGGAGCAGCTGATTCTGAACATAGGGACAGTTCAGGACTCAGAGGGAGGCTCAGGAATGGCCAAAGGGTCAGACAGTGAGGACTCCTCTAACTCTGCTCAGCAAGGACAGCTCAGACTGCAGATATTATACCTCAGGTAAACAAGGACACAGGAGCACACAGGAAGGCTAAATATAAATTATAGATAGTTTTTTATGGATACTACATTTGATATAGTTTGGTAGTCTAAGTAATTTGTAAGTAGTTAGAAGTTTTATGGGAAGTTGAGATGTGATAGTTTTCCATTGTAAGAGAGGTGGTGGCCTGCTCCTCATGGCCTGGTGCTCCTCTCTGTGTTCAGGAACGCAGTGCAGAAAGTGGAGGAGGAGGTGCTACTGCTGAAAACGGAGAACACCTCAGCCAAGGCTGAGCAGAAGACCAAGAAAGACAGACAGCTACAGAATCAGGTTAGACAGACAGACAGACAGACATATTTCAGAGCATATAGACATTTGAATACACTGTCAGGTCTAAACACCAGGGTACTCTGTGAAACATTCAACTGTAGAATATAGCTGAAACAGCACCATCCATAATGTAGTAGCTAGCGACCGCTTGTGGCCCCAACATGGCCCTCACACAGCCCTCTCACCCCAGATGGACAACCTGCGAGGCATGCTTGAGGACATGATGGCGTCCTCCTCCTCGCTGCTCTCCCAGAGCCTCCAGCAGGGGCCAGAGCAGGGCCAGGGCAGCGGTCAGGCAGGCGGGCAGCAGGGCTCCACATGCCCCTCCTGCTCTGTAGACATGAGCAGGAAGGTCAGCCAGCTGTTCCAGCGCTATGAGAATCTGCAGGGCCTGGTTAGCAGCTTTATGAATCAGCAGGGAGGAGGCGGACCTAGAGCAGAGGTACTGTAGGCAGGGACAGAGGAGGAAACAGAATAGGAAAGGGTTAAATAATGGGTCTGTTATGTTGAACCCTGAGGGAGGGATACGTTTTGAGATGATATGTAAGCGATGCTCTATCAGGGCAGCAGTGTGTTCAGAGAGGTGTTAAGGGAAAGGAGTGTGTCAGTGTCAGTGCGCTCCATGGCACTGGGGCCATAGCTGTGTATTACAGATGTAGAACCCTGTCTCTCTGTGTGTTGTTTCTGCCAGAGCTCGGAGCTGATGAATGACGTTCAGGGAGCCATCCTGCAGCTGCAGGCTGAGTGTGAGAAGCTCCACAGCACAGCCAACCACCTGATTGAGGAGCAGAGCCAGAAACAGGTCCACATCGACGTGAGTCTGGGAGGGAGGGCCGCAGCACAGGGAGGCCCATAGGGGAATAGGAGCGGCTCCATGCTGTTCTTCTGTTCCAATCCACAGAAAGATGATTCTCAATTATGTCTTTCTTTCACAGCATCTGTACAAGTCCATGGAAGAACTGGACGAGAAGAAAGCTGACAAAGATCTTGTGGAGATGGAGATTGAAATCGTGAGTGTCTTACCACAACATAGTTTAGCTTTCCTTCAGTGTCTTTTACTCAACTCAGGTGAACTCTCGCAAGTCTTCACATGTTTATGTTAGTCTAGACAAGCTTCCACAAGTCCATTCAAGACCATAGGGGTACCTACAAATCCCAACATGCTCAAGTTCACCTGTACAAGCCCATGCTAAACCCTACCGAGGCCATACAAGTCACCACAAGCACATATGTGTCCATACACCTACAAGCTCATACAGGTTTCACCTAACCCTTACAAGCCCATGCAGATTTCACCTAACCCTGACAAGCCCATACATGTTTCACCTAACCCTTACAAGCCCATGCAGATTTCACCTAACCCTTACAAGCCCATACAGATTCCACCTAACCCTTAAAAGCCCACACTAGTACTGCCATTGCCCTGACTGCATCTCCTCTCTCCCTGTAGAAAGCAGACAAGCGTGCCCTGGAGACCAAGGTGAGCCGCATGCAGTTTGACTCCATGACAGAGGAGCTCAACACCATGTTCCAGGAGCTGCTCAGCAAGATTACCGGCCAGGAGCAGGACTGGCACAAAATCATCGACAAAATCTCCACCGAGATGGAGTGCAAGGTTGGACTGAGCTGGAAGTTACCCTGCTAGATGGATGTTTATATAATAAGCCTACATGTCCATTGATACATGCCATGCTCTGCTTTTATTACTATGCTATCACCATTTCATATATCTCACAAGTCTGTATGTCACAAGTTTTTAAGTGTTTTACGAACGTGTTTATAGTGACATAGCATTGTTTGATAAAGTCTTATGGAATGTCTGTCTGGAGTGTCTGGTGGTAGTGTATGTCTCTGGGATCCCTGTAGTAAATCTGTTATCTCTCTGTGTAGCTGGACCGGATTGAGCTGGATCCTGTGAAGAAGCAGCTAGAGGACCGCTGGAAGAGCATCCGTAAGCAGCTGCAGGCCCAGCCTGCCCCGAAGGAGGATGACGCTGCAGGCATCAGGAGGTAAGTCACTGGTCACAGCCAGGCCCAGGAGGGATGATGGCTGGATAGGTCCAGGTTCCTCTATGGAGTTATACATGATCATGCCTTCATTGTCTTCCTGTGTTTAACGTTCATTTTATCTCTGTCTATATTCTATATTTTATCTCTGTCTATATTCTGTATTCTATTTTTAATACTGTTGTTTACTCACTGTGTATGTATATACTGTATTCTGGACATATCTCATCCTAATATACCTACTATTGTACATACCATTTTCCTTCCAAATGATTTACTGTCAATACACACCACGTATTTATATTCTGGATTCTGACACGTGCTCACTCTCATATATCTACTCTGGATTGTTTATTGGACTCCTTCTGTCATTTCTTGAGATATTCTACTGCACTATTGGAGCTAGAAACATAAGCATTTCGCTGCACCTGCTATAACAGCTGTGTATGCGACCAATAAACTATGGTTTTGATTTTTCTTTGTTATGTCCCTTTCATAGACAACTTGTGGCAAGGTTCCACTGCATCTCCTGCGACCGCCCGGTCGATATGCTTACCCCAGGACCGTAAGGCAATGATAATAATGTCCTATTTTTATACAGTACAAATAGACATTGTGGAAATTGAAATAATAGGATTGTGGTGCTGCTCTTTCACCTATCTTTCTTTTCTCTCTCTCTCTCTACTTGTCAACAGGCACTTGGTCACCATGCCCTCCACTCCTGGCCTACCCTCCCACAAGTCCAACCGACCGTACACCATCTATGAGCTTGAGCAGGTTCGCCAGCACTGCAGAAGGTGAGAGCAGACAGTCATACTACTATACATCTCAGTCAAACATCACAACTGAAACTCTTACTTGGCCCCATCTTAACCAGCAGGGGGTGCCAGAGTCCCAATATAACTTTATCTTACCTCCAAAGACCGAACACCCACACTAGATCTGTCAGGAGTGTTCCATAGTTACAAGTGTCTGACATTAGCCAGCTCTCCCTCCATCTCAGCCTGAGGCCAGGGACCAACCACAGCCACTTTGAGATGGCCAGCTCCGAAAGGGCCATGATGCAGGTGCAGAGGATCCACACCATGATGTGTAGGCAGATAGAGAGAGTGCAGAGCCACCTAGCTGGCCCAGAGCGAACCTACAGCCAGGGAGCCCTAAGGGAGATCGGGCCCTCCCGCTATCCACACATCCTGAGCCCGCTGCAGAGGACCAGCCAGAGTCGGCCCAAGCAGTGAGTCAGTCTGTCAGGCCAGGGGTAGGCAGGGAAGCAGGGAGCACATGCATTGAAACAGGGGAAGGGCAAAAAAGTTGTTCATATTGCTTTGTTATGGTTTAGAGAAGGGTCAGGGAGGCAAGCTGCCCCAAAGTAACTACAAACTATAAATACTGTACTGTCAGTTCTGTTACAAACCTCTAGAAGTGTTTATCTTCTGACCTTCAACCTTCACTCCTGTGTCCATCCTAGCGAGCGCATCCCAGAAATGGCGGACTACAGTTACCTGGCCATGTCCCGGAGCTGTGGAGGCAGCCACACCGTGACCTACCCTAACCGCCGCTACACCCGCCTGCAGCACATCAGCCACTTCATCCAGGCTGAGGAGGAGACACCGCCCATCTCCAGATCCACACTGCGTATTCAGGTGAGTGAGACCAACCTCACTTACTGTGGGTTACTGTACTGACAGACAACTAAACCACTGCCAGCCCATAGGAATACACCTGGTCAATCACATGTTTGTTTAGCCATTTATAATGTTGATGTACAGAGTATATTTGAGGTGTATTTGACAGTTGTTAGGTGTGCAAATATTTGACCTTGTCCTTGTGCCTATTGGTCAGCCGGAGGAGGTGGACATCTTGGGATTGGACGGACACATCTACAAGGGCCGCCTGAAAACCAGATCGGTCAAGACTGTGGATGCCAGACTACCCACCATCTTTCCTAAAGACGGTACACGGTTCCCTGGACTGGGATTATATTAAGCTCTACTCTACAGTACTGTGTATTTTTAGAGTGGAATTACATGTATAGAAAAGGAAATGGAATCTGGACAATTGTGAACAAAAGCTAGAGTAATTAATTCATGTTACTCAATTCAAGCAAACTTTTTTAATGCCATCGCTCCAAAAAGTGACCTAATGTTGAGTCTGACATGTCTGCATGCTGTGGGTAGCTGTCCGGGGCTGGGAGAGGGGTGATGTCCAGACTCCAGTTCTGACAGCCCATATGGACTCCTCATGGACAGTGAAGTACACTTCCCCTGGGCCCAGTTACACAATGCATCTTAAGATGATGATCACACTGCGCCGTCTGTCCAGGCCCCAACTACCCTTGGCCTATTTCCTCTCTCTCGGTCCCTGGACAATGTGTCCAGAGTTGGGCTCTCAGTGCAGGGATAAAGAGTAAAGTGTGGGGAGGAAGAGTGAGGGGTGACATCATGGGGAAGTGGGAGGTGGAGGGTCAGGAGAGAAGGGGGGGAGGAGGCTGAAAAGTGGGGGTGGGTTGAGAAAGAAAGTGGGCTTTTGTTTGGGAATGAGAATTTGAGGAGGGATACAGTATGGTGTTAGAGTGGTGTGATGAAGGATTAGGAACGAAGGTGTGGAGGAGGACGAGGTGAGGAGATTTAGGGAAGGAGAGAGGAGCTTAGTTTATGGGAGGGAGTATTTTAGGAGGGTTTAAATAGTAGTGTGGTGTTCCTCCCGGGGTTAAGGAAGTGAGTTAGCAATAAGAATGGGCTGCACTGGGGTTGGGGGAGGGGCTCTGGTTGGCATAGTGGTCCACACTGGAAATAACCCAATGTTACTATGTTATAGAAGAGCAGGCCTGGTGTCTGTAACGGACTGTAAATATAACTGGACCTGGGGTAACGCTGCTTGCATTACATCGTTTCTATCTTAATATCCTTTTCATCTGTTCATACAAATCAAGCCCTGGAGGAAGAAATAGGGAATTGTGCTGTCCTGTTTTATGCCTGGGATTTGGTATTGTGATTCCCAGTAATTTATGAGACCATTGAATGAGTCGAAATAGTATTGAAATAGTATTTTGGTCAAGACTTGGAAGAAGGGCTTATGTGGTGTATGTCTGGTATGGGTGTGTATGTACAGTACGGCTATGGGTGTGGTGGGGTCCTGTCATTCCCATGTCAAGGCCGTGATGTGACATTGTTGTTTTGATGACTGCAGGCATGTGCAAGAGCAAAGACAAGGTCATGCGCTCCCAGTTCCAGAAGTCTGGTTGCACAGAGCCGGCCTGTGTGACCCCTGTGCGTCCCCAGAGTGCCAAGACCCAGCGCAGCCGCTCAGGTAGCTCACACCAGCGTCATTACCCATTTACAACATAAAAACCAATTTCACTAACTGGAAAAGTGAATACTATGGAATGGGACTGAAATAACACTCACATGGAAATAGCATTCTTCTTTGCTATTGCTGCTGTGCAGCTGTTAAGGTTGATTGTAGCAGACACCTGACCCCTGACCTTTCCCCCTTGCCCCCCTTCCTCCCTTTATCTCCCCCAGCCTCAGGCAGCTCTGTGCGGGACCGGCCCATGTCCTCTTTGGGCTGCCTGTCCCAGGCTACCCTTCCCCAGAGCTCGTCCCATGCTGACACCACCAGCGAGCTGCAGCAGGAGCAGCAAGGTCTGGAGCTTCACGTAGACCTGAGCCAGTCGGAGGAAGAGCCCGTCACCACCCTGTAGGGGGCGATGGAGAGCCCCTTACATCCTTTTTCTACCTTATTTTAATAAACCGTTTACAGCAGCAGCAGGAGGGTATCCTGGTCTCCATTTTGTAGTGGAGCATACAGACCTTGTGAAAATCCAGTCTGATATTAGTCAGTTAGGTTATTTATGGATTGGAAGAACACAATTCTGGGACAAATGAACACTGTTTCCATGCAACAAAATAGCTATGAGTCTTCTGCAATAATAAAAACATTTCTAAAGTGTAGCTTTACAGGTCAGATACCTTAGGTGTGGCTACATTACGATTTTGGTTTATGATGCCTGATTTTCAATGACATTCATAGAGAAACTTTCAGACCGGTGACCTCAAATACCAGACTTTGTTTGGATGCAGAAGAATACCGCCATGGAGCAATTCATTTGACATATAGGGTCTAATAGAGCGTATCATTAACGGCTTGAAATGTCTTCCCTCTGACAAACCCTATTTCTGTAACATCTGATTCATTGTATTAGTGTCTCAAGTTGTTCCATCACATGTTAAGAGGAAAGACATTCATGCGTGCTGTCATTACCACAAAAATGTAATCCTGTCGTGGAGTTATAACAATGGTATCCAGCCACCTGCATCTATTGGGGAAGCAAAGCAGCCAGGGTCGTAAAACCGGCCCAGATGGCGTTCCCTTCAAATGTCACCATGCCTATGTCCAGTTACAGGAGTCTCCTGGTGTCTGTGTGTTTTAAACAAGGGGGTTAGCTATGTGTGCCTCACTCTGTGGCATAGCGTAGTATTTTTAACCATGGCACAGCATTGGTATCATAGCATACTTTTAGCGTAGTGCCATTTCAGCACTCTACTGCAGTTGTCTGGGCCGGGGTGTTGCATGGGGGGAGGTACACAGTTCAAAAAGCCTGTGTGAATGTAGGGCAGGATATGAATTAATAAACTTGAAAGGACAAACTGTACTGTCAAGAAGCAGGGGCTTTGCTTACACTAATGAGACAATTTAGTGTCAATGAGAAATATGATGTATATTTATCTCTATCCATGCAATATACACTCAGTGGCCAGTTTATCTAGTACCGGGTCGGACCTCCTTTTGCCTCCAGAACAGCCGGAATTCTTCGGGGCATGGAAACATTGCTCAATTGGTATCAAGGGACCTAACTTTGCCAGGAACACACCATTACATCCCAGCCACCAGCCTGTACCGTTGACAGCAGGCAGGATGGGGCCATGGACTCATGCTGCTTACGCCAAATCCTGACTCTGCCATCAGCATGATGCAACAGGAACCGGGATTCGTCGGACCAGGCAATGTTTTTCCACTCCTCAATTGTCCAGTGTTGGTGATCGCGTGCCCACTGGAGCCGCTTCTTCTTGTTTTTCGCTGATAGGAGTGAACCTGGTGTGGTCGTCTGCTGCAATAGCCCATCCGTGACAAGGACCGACGAGTTGTGCGTTCTGAGATGCCGTTCTGCACACAACTGTTGTACTGCGCCATTATTTGCCTGTTTGTGGCCCGCTTGCACGATTCTTGCGTTCTTCTTCGACCTCTCATCAACGAGCTGTTTCCGCCCCCAGGACTGCCGCTGACTGGATGTTTTTTGTTTGTCCCACCATTCTCTGTAAATTCTAGACACTGTCGTGCGTGAAAAGCCCAGGAGGCCGGCCGTTTCTGAGATACTGGAACCGGCGCTCCTAGGACCGACGATCATACCACGCTCAGTCGCTTAGGTCACTCGTTTTGCCCATTCTAACGTTAATTTGAACAGTAACTGAATGCCTCGATGCCTGTCTGCCTGCTTTATATAGCAAGCCACGGCCACCTGACTCGTGAATGAGTACCTAATAAACTGGCCACTGAGGCTAAGTGATCCCTTTTATAGCATTTGGATGTATTCAGGAGTCAAGTGTAGCTCAGTTGGTAGAGCATGGCGTTTGCAAAGCCAGGGTTGTGGGTTCGATTCCCACGGGGGGCCAGTATGCAAATGTATGCACTCACTAACTGTAAGTCGCTCTGGATAAGAGCGTCTGCTAAATGACTAAAATGTAAAATGTAAATGTAAAGATGCTACTGAAAAGTATTTCAGGAGAGTATTTAAGACAGGCAGTTAATCTGAATGTAAGATTTCCATTGGTAGATGTATCTTTGTTTTCAAGGATAAATGGGCCTTCATGGAATATGTGATGTCATATATGATGTCCACATAACTGTTATGTGAACATATTTTGACTCCTCATTGACTGTCTGCAATGAATGTTACTTGTGGTACCTAAATATATCTACTGTTTTACACGACTCCACCATCACATGCATGTAATTCGACTGAAGGCACATTTTGTGAGCCACGCTGTTATGACACACGTCAGTTTCACACACTTAACACATTAACTGGGCTGGAATGCACAGTTCTAACCACATCCTTCCTCAATGAACTGCAACTCTGTGTGTTTATTGTCTCTCTTATATAGGTCTACTTGTTCCTTTGTACTATAGAGACACTACTTATAGGGATATATAGATTACTATAGTATTATGCAATGTCATCATTACTGAGGGGGTTCCCTTACAGAAAATATCTCAAAGAGCAAAGTTACTACTGTGATGTGTTCTAATTTGTCTGTTGCCTTAGCAACCATATTTCATAAAAACGCAAAAATAATTATTAGCAAAAAAAAGACCCCAGAACAACTCCAACAGTTAGCAGATCATACCTTATTTTATTAAACATATAAATATACATTTCAACAGGGGAAAGAAACACAAAGTACAGGAGAGAAATATCTTTATAAAAGAGCCGGATTAGAGAGCTGTAAATGAGGGTCCATGAGAAGTTATGTGTTACTGAAGTGCACTGCCAATTGGTTGGTGTTTGACTTGTTTTAGGATTTCCATCACGCATTCTGCACATCTTGTATGGGTGAACATGAGGTTAGAACATTTCATAACACCCAGTTTGTACAGATATCATGGGGGACCAATCTGTCGTTGGCCGAGACTTATGAGAGCCTTATAAAAAGATGTTGATAAATTCCAAAGCTGTAGCAGGAGAATGGAGTCCGGGTCACATCACCACAAGAACCATACTCACCCAAGACTACTGGGTCTGGGTGTGTTAGTTACCACAACACTACTGGGTCTGGGTGTGTTAGTTACCACAACAGTACTGAGGAGGAGGAGCCAGTAATCCACACAGCAGGAAACACTCATTATGGGGCCAACCACTCCCACCTTGTTAAAACACAGAACTGGAAAATCATCAACCAAAATTCATGCAGTTGACAACAAAATGTACCCCCAAACTAGAACACATGAGTTAATGAATGAGGTGGTGTTATGAACACCCCAAGAGGAACCACAGTTGAGTTTCTAATATCCATCTGAAAAGATCCATGGATTTAGAACCAGAACAGACTACATGGCAGCACAGTGGAGCAGTGTCCCTTCTGTCTGGTAACATTGACAAGGGTCCATATTGGCCAGGTGGCATCTGTCCAATGTTACATGACTGTCCATGTTGTACATTATACAATCATCCCCACAAGGTAACAGCTTGACAAATGTGACTTTACATATATTCAACCAGAGGGGAAAAATAACATGTGAATATGATTGTGATTGTCTGAGTGAAGACGTGGCAGGCATAATATAAAACATCATTTAGTGAGGGCATGAATGAATGTGACATTATTTCAGATAAAGTACCCTCTGTATACAACTGCAACCTGCTCAGACCTCCCTTTTACATTTACATTTACGTCTTTATTGTGATAATTATAATATGAGAACGATTGTGAAAATGGCTACCTTTCCATCTGTCATCATTGATAGATTTGCAAATGTTCTGACATGGGCTATTGTATGAAGAGCTCACCTATAAGTAATACTCTGGGTTATGAGGCATCAAGGTCATTGTTCATCATTACACTGACTCTCATAATATGTAAACATTGCCTGAACAATCATTTAGTAAATATTTGCAACCCGTACTAAATTCATAATTCTATAGTTGACACTCATTTCATCATCAGTCAATCAAGTAATTGCACTATTCTAACAGAGGGAATTTCACACGTTTTGAGCACTAGGAGAAATTCTGCTAATCTGACCCATTGAACACGACTGTTTCTGTAGGGAATACATAAGGCCTCTCCTCTCCCATTAAACCAGAGGTAGGAGAAGTTGATCTTCTGCTAGAGGTTGTGTAGAAAATCACTGTGGGCCTCTACCCCCCCCCCCCCATAGAAACCTGAAGAAATAGCCTACTGGTGGCTCACACACATCTATGTTTGTCAAAACATTTGCAAACCAGATTAACTTGAGTGTTGACAGCATAACTGAGATCTCAATCTCGTCCCCAGCCAGGTTATGGAGTTTGACGTTTTTGCACTTTGTTTCTGCTGAGCCTTTATTTACAATGGAGTTCAGAAGATGTTTCCATAATTGCCACTGAAAACCAGTTTGCATGATCAAACAAAATAAAGTTGATTCACGCCTCCTTGTTAAAATGGGGTGGATGTGGAAAGTCGCAACACCAAAAAAAAAGATTCTTGCAGAGCCTCCGAGCAATACCTTTTAGACATCAAACCTGACATTATTTATCCCTGGAAACAACGTCAATTTCCTTTGACATCCACAGGTAGAAAATGTTCCCAAAAACAACGATATAAATGCATCAGCCTTTTAACTGGCTTCAATCTTCCTCAAATTATTGCAGACTTTGCTGTATCTCAACACAAACTGAATTACAGTATTAACGTGTCTTTACATGTCTCCTTAAAACACCTCTGACATGAAGGTCAGTCTTCAGACACACTTTAACCCCCAAACCTTAGAGTCCACACATACTGAAGAGCCCACTTCTCAGACACAAGAGCAAGTAGTGGAGCCACTGAGTCAAGTTTCACTAAGCTACATAGTACTTACAAAATAGACATTTTAAAAAGGGATACATGGCTACATGAAACTTGACAAAATGGCTACAGTGTTTGTCCATGATCTGTACTATACAGATCCCCATACCATAAACAATATTGAAAAAAAAAAAAAATTCAGGGCCATGAGGTCAGCCAAGAACACAAAACCGGAAACCATCATATGTGTTGCAGTCCCATTTTGTTTTTGTCTGCTGATTATTGCGAAATCTGGTCACATCGCTGGAGCGTTATTGAACCCCAAGGGAGAGAAGAGTTTCTAAAAACAGCCAATGACCAAGCACTTTAGCAGATCACATGGCTCCTATCCTAAGTAAGTGCTCTGCTGGGTCCAGGGCTTGACTTGCACTGATGAAGAAAACTGTATTTCCCAGAGTCGTTTTGGGGGGGGTTCAGAGTCCACCCCCTTCGTTATTCCACTTCCTCATATTGTTATTAGTGGTTCTCCCCCGGTTCTTCCCAGGCTTTGATGAGTTACGATGAAGAGAGAGAGAGAGGAAATGGACGTCCTCCAAAGGAGACATTGTTCATCGTCATTTTAGAAAAACAGAAAGGAAGGAAAAACAACAGTACCGTGTCTTTTCCCCTTGGCCCTCAAGACCCTTTAATCCTGACACACCACCTCTTTACCTACCCAAACCCCCTAGTAGATTCATTAGGCTACACATAGCCCCACCCTATCCTCCCTCCCCAGCCCCGCTCCCTCCCTCCCAAACCCTGGGTAGAGTCTCATCTCTGGCCATGCAGGGCCGATACAACAGGGGTCTGCTGGGCGCTGCCGGGCTGGGACACAGGGGGCCACATGGGGGTCTGGTGCATGTGGTGGTGGTGGTGCTGGTAGTGGTGCATGTGGTGGCCTGTGGGCGAGGAGGGGGGCAGCCAGACGGGCTGGTGGTTGGGGGGTGATGAGGCCCAGAAGGATCCGAAGCCAGCTGTGGAGGAGGGGGGGGAGCAGGCCATGGACACCTGGGTGGGACCTCCGCCTCCGGAGCTCCCCGAGCAGTCTGACGCCCTCAGCTTGGAGAACATGGTAATGGTGTCGGGGAAGTTAGGTGGTGTGGCTGGGGTGTTCCTTGGAGTGCACATCTGGAAAACAGAAGACGATGACTGACTTACATTGAGTTGAATGCAAACACTTCATTAAACACATTCAGTCCCAATTAGGAATTTGGTCCCTATGGGGTGCTTCCATTGCTGCTGCCTGCTGTGAACTGTATGTACCAATAGAAGGCATGATTGGTGAGTTCATAAACCACATAGCCTAGACTAGTTAGTTACTGTTGTGGGAGGCAGTTCACTTGTAGCCTTGGGCATTGTCTGCAGTACAACTGCTGATAATTACAGTACAGCAGCCACCTACATCCATTCACTGTGTTAAACATGGCAGCTACACACACAGTGCAGTTACACAAAATGTCAGATGTCCCCACGGAGGCCATCAATGACTTTATAATATGTAATTTAGACTGAGTGTGGTGTGGTGCCTCCGGATAGAAACACCCCCACCACCAACAGGGATCAGGTAGCAGGCTAGCAGCCATAAAAGGAGAGAGGACCTCTTAGCATTGCAGCAAGTCAGGGTGAGGGCTGTTTTATTTATAACACACAGCCATGGCCCCGCTGACATGAGGGTCACACACACACACTAAATGTGCCTTTAATAGTATGAAAGAGGTGTCTAAAGTTGAAAAGGTAAATTGATTAGGTCATCAAACCAGATTAGACCCAGGGGCAGGCATGTTCATAGCTAGCTATGATACTACACACTTTGAAAGTGGAGGGAGCAGACAGTACTGTAGTATACAGTATAGTATTGAGTGTATTGTGAGGGAGTGAGGCACAGTCTCAGTGTTGATGTGAGGTGACAGGTCTGTCAGAGTGAGCAGCAGCTGCTCCAGTTAGGAGAACTGCAAGACCCATGATGGTGGTCCCTACAGGGGGTTTCCTGTTTTTCTTTGGAGAGATGTGACTTAGTACTGCTTTAAGCTGTGAATTATTCAACTTGTTTGTTATGGAAATCCATAGTAAAGGAGATATTCAAATATGACTTATCTAGTCAAGTAATAAAATGTAGCTATAAAGCAATAAAGTCAACTGAGAAGCACTGGTCTACAGTTGCTTAGACTGTCCAGGTGCAGCTGGCTTGCTAACTATAAGGCTTGGTCCCAGTGAAGCAGTGAGTAGGTAGACAGAACAAAAAAATGGCGACCGTATGCTGGGCTGTGTTTAGCTACAGTGCTGTGCTGTGCTGGGAGGGTGGGGCAAGGGCCTAGTCTAGCAGGTTTCGGCTGAGAGGGAGGGCAGGTCTGGACTGGACCCCATCTGCCGCCCATATGACCCTCACTGTTACACAATACACATACACACATTCACAAGGGAGTTTGAACACTACATACTATCAAGTTACAACTGTTGCGATATCATCCTTAATGTTTACAATAGTGGTACAGCTACAGGAGTAGTAGTAGTGGTAGTGGTAGTAGTAGCGGTAGTAGTGGTGATAATAGTAGTAGTAGTAGTAGTAGTAGTAGTAATAATAGTAGTAGTAGTAGTAGTAGTAATAATAGTAGTGGTAGTAGTAGTAGTGATGGTGATAATTGTAGTGGTAGTAGTAGTAGTAGTGATAGTAGTAGTAGTGGTGATAATAGTAGTAGTGGTAGTAGTAGTAGTAATAGTAGTGGTAGTAGTAGTAGTAGTGATGGTGATAATAGTAGTGGTAGTAGTGGTGGTGATAATAATAGTAGTGGTAGAAGTGGTGGTGGTGCTAGTAGTAGTAGTGGTAATAATAGTAGTGGTGGTGGTAGTGGTAGTAGTGGTGGTTGTGGTAGTAGTAGTAGTAGTAGTAGTAGTAGTAGTAGAAGTGACAATAGTAGTGGTAGTGGTGGTGGTAGTAGTTTGACTAGTTTACAGGAAGGTCCTCGTAAAGGAGTAATTCATTATATTTGGTCAGGCTCTGGGCTCAAACCAGAACTTCTCCTACAGTATTTATAGTCTTGTTTTGTCATCAGAAGGCACAGGGTAGAGCTTGTACAGCCACACAGCAACACACTCCATGTACCTCACAAACAGTCACATCCCTCATGGGCTCACACACCAGAGAGGAAACAGGTGAGATGACATACAATGTATTCGGAAAGTATTCAGACCCGATCCCATTTTGCACGTTGTTACGTTACAGCCTTATTCTAAAATGGATTAAATAAATAAAAATCCTCATCAATCTACACACAATACCCCATAATGACAAAGTAAAAACAGGTTTTTATTTAATAAACTGAAAAACCACATTTACATAAGTATTCAGACCTTTTACTCAGTAAGTGAGTGTGGAAGAGGTGAACAAATTATTGTTGTCTATTAACAATGACAAGCCACCGGGGTCTGACAACTTGGATGGAAAATTGTTGAGGATAATAGCGGACGATATTGCCACTCCTATTTGCCATATTTTCAATTTAAGCCTACTAGAATGTGTGTGCCCCCAGGCTTGGAGGGAAGCAAAAGTCATTCCGCTACCTAAGAATAGTAAAGCCCCCTTTACTGGCTCAAATAGCTGACCAATTAGCCTGTTACCAACCCTTAGTAAACGATTGGAAAAAATGGTATTGACCGGATACAATGCTATTTTACTGTAAGCAAATTGACAACAAACTTTCAGCATGCTTAAAGAGAAGGACATTCAACAAGCACAGCACTTACACAAATGACTGATGACTGGCTGAGAGAAATTGATGATAAAAAGATTGTGGGGGCTGTTTTGTTAGACTTCAGTGCGGCTTTTGACATTATCGATCATAGTCTGCTGCTGGAAAAACGTATGTGTTATGGCTTTACACCCCCTGCTATAATGTGGATAAAGAGTTACTTGTCTAACAGAACACAGAGGGTGTTCTTTAATGGAAGCCTCTCAAACATAATCCTGGTAGAATTAGGAATTCCCCAGGGCAGCTGTCTAGGCCGCTTGCTTTTTTCCATTTTTACTAACGACATGCCACTGGCTTTGAGTAAAGCCAGTGTGTCTATGTATGCGGATGACTCAACACTATACACGTCAGCTACTACAGCAACTGAAATTACTGCAACACTTAACAAAGAGTTGCAGTTAGTTTCAGAATGGGTGGCAAGGAATAAGTTAGTCCTGAATATTTCCAAAACTAAAAGCATTGTATTTGGGTTAAATCATTCACTAAACCCTAAACCTCAACTACATCTCGTAATGAATAATGTGGAAATTGAGCAAGTTGAGGTGACTAAATTGCTTGGAGTAACCCTGGATTGTAGACTGTCATGGTCAAAGCATATTGATACAACAGTAGCTAAGATGGGGAGAAGTACGTCCATAATTAAGCGCTGCTCTGCCTTCTTAACAACACTATGAACAAGGCAGGTCCTACAGGCCCTAGTTTTGTTGCACCTAGACTACTGTTCAGTAGTGTGGTCAGGTGCCACAAAGAGGGACTTGGGAAAATTGCAGTTGGCTCAGAACAGGGCAGCACGGCTGGCACTTAAATGTACACGGAGAGCTAACATTAATGACATGCATGTCAGTCTCTCCTGGCTCAGAGTGGAAGAGAGATTGACTTCATCACTGCTTGTTTTTGTAAGAGGTGTCTGTTTGGAATACTGGCACACAGCTCGGACACCCATGCATACCCCACAAGACATGCCACCAGAGGTCTCTTCACAGTCCCCAAGTCCAGAACAGACTATGGGAGGCACATAGTACTACATAGAGCCATGGCTACATGGAACTCTATTCCACATCAGGTAACTGATGCAAGCAGTAGAATCAGATTTTTTAAAACAGGTAAAAATACACCTTATAGAACAGCGGGGACTGTGAAGCAACACAAACATAAACACATGGATGCAAACACAAGATAACATACGCACTATACACACATGTACACATGGATTTTGTGTTATAGATATGTGGTAGTAGAGTAGAGGCCTGAGGAAATACACTTAATATGTTGTGAAATCTGTTTTGAATGTATTGTAATGTTTTTCAAATGTATAACTGCCTTAATTTTACTGGACCCCAGGAAGATGGGGATCAATAATAATAAAATACAAATACTTTGTTGAAGCACCTTTGGCAGCGATTACAGCCTCGAGTCTTCTTGGGTATGACGCTACAAGCTTGGCACACCTGTATTTGGGGAGTTTCTCCTATTCTTCTCTGCAGATCCTCTCAAGCTCTGTCAGGTAGTATGGGTTGCGTCGCTGCACAGCCATTTTCAGATCTCTCCAGAGATGTTCGATCGGGTTCAAGTTCGGGCTCTGGCTGGGCCACTCAAGGACATTCAGAGACTTGTCCCCAAGCCACTCCTGCATTGTCTTGGCTGTGTGCTTAGGGTCGTTGTCCTGTTGGAAGGTGAACCGTCCCCCCAGTCTGGAGCAGGTTTTCATCAAGGATCTCTCTGTACTTTGCTCCGTTCATCTTTTCTTCGATCCTGACTAGTCTCCCAGTCCCAACCACTGAAAAACATCCCCACAGCAGGATGCTGCCACCACCATACTTCACCATAGGGATGGTGCCAGGTTTCCTCCAGACGTGATGCTTGGCATTCTGGCCAAAAAGTTCAATCTTGGTTTCATCAGACCAGAGAATCTTGTTTCTCATGGTCTGAGAGTCTTTAGGTGTCTTTTGGCGAACTCCAAGCGGGCTGTCATGTGCCTTTTACTGAGGAGTGGCTTCCATCTGGCCACTCTACCATAAAGACCTGATTGGTGGAGTGCTGCAGAGATGGTTGTCCTTCTGGAAGGTTCTCCCATCTCCACAGAGGAACACTAGAGCTCTGTCAGAGTGACTATCGGGTTCTTGGTCACCTCCCTGACAAGGCCCTTCTCCCCCGATTGCTCAGTTTGGCCGGGCGGCCAGCTCTAGGAAGAGTCTTGGTGGTTCTACATTTTTTGGTACCCTTCCCCAGATCTGTGCCTCGACACAATCCTGTCTCGGAGCTCTACGGACAATTCCTTCAACCTTATGGCTTGGTTTTTGCTCTGACATGCACTTTCCAAATCATGTCCAATCAATTGAATTTACAAAAGCTGGACTCCAATCAACTTGTAGAAAGATCAATGGAAACAGGATGCACCTAAACTCAATTTCGAGATTCATAGCAAAGGGTCTGAATACTTATGTAAATAAGGTATTTCTAAAAACCTGTTTTCGCGTTGTCATTATGGAGTATTGTGTGAGGAAAATGTTTAATTGAATCAATTTTAGAACAAGGCTGTAACGTAACAAAATGTGGAAAACGTCAAGGGGTCTGAATACTTTCCACATGCACTATATGCATGACACGTGTCATGCACTACTACTACCACTACCACCACCACTACAGAGTGCATTACCCTCTTTCCATACATTACTGATGTACAGAGTACACATCAGTCAGAAAAGAAACAGTCATTCAACTGGTTGTGGCTTCTCTACACCAGATTGAGTACAGATTAAATTGATATAGGAATGTCATCCTCTAGGACACCAAACTTATTATGACTTGTTTTCTCAGGTCAAGTACTAGGCCTAATTTAAAGAACCCCAGCCCCATGTTTACAACAAGCAATGCAACCCTTGATGTCAAGTGATTGTGGAAATTTGACGTCTGTGTAGGTTTAAGGCTACGAGAGTCCTTTATATACCTTTGTTCTCAGTATATAGTCAATAGTGTTTGATTGAGGGCAGTGTTGTGTCCATTATTGTTGCTACACTGAGCGCTTTCTTCCCCACGCCCACTGTTCCCCTGTGGCTCCCCCAGGCCCCAAGGAGACTGCAGGGCAGCCTAGAGAGAGGGACTAACCAATACATGGAGATGGCTTGCAGCTGCTGTTAACTGCCTCTCCACAATCACTCTCTCTTTCTCTCTACCCTTTAACAGCCCTTCCTCCTCCTCTCTAGCAGATAGCTCGCTTACATCACTCCTCCTCCCAACATGCACATGCTCGCCTCACACACAAACACACTTGTACACACTCGCGCACACACATACAAACACCCTCCAGCGGTATGATGTAATGGCTGAACTGAAAATAATAACAAACCCTGGCCACACACTCTCTCTCTCTCTCTCGCTCTCAAGCTAGAACATGCTCCTCCCACCCGAGAGGAAGGGAAAGAACAGAGAGATAACAAAAACATTGTTCCAGCAGCAGCAGAGCAGAAGCAGACAGACAGATGTTAAGGGGATGGCTGGGTTCTGTCTGCATGCCAACACTGCATGCTCACTGCACAGCCTCCATGTGGGAAACATTGTTACATTTCCAACTCACTGCTCCGGGGCTTTAACTGGTCAGTTGAAGCAGAAATGGTGTCATGCACGGACCACATGATCACGATAGCCGTTAGGGAATAGCATTGCGTAAATTGGCTTGGGCCAAGGACAGGGGCTAGCCTTGTGCCATTGCTTTCATCGCAATGAAATTAGCTATTGGGAACTAGCTACTTCGCTGTGCCTGACATAGGGAATTGGCACAACAATGCGTATTTTCATGCAATACATGTTGAAGGAAAAGGTTTCAAAATATTGTGTAAGGTTTAAGAATTCATGATATGAAACGTGTGTTGCACTAAAAAGCATGGTGCCAGTCCATGTGGCAGTATCTCTTAAGTAAGCTTACCCTAAAAGGCTTGGGCTGTGTGGAAAACCACTAAGCACCATTGAGTAGTACAGAAGGATGTAGACTATACTACTCAGAAGAGATAACTCCATTGATGCCACTCTGCCAGACGGGGCTGTACTACTATGTCCATGGCTCTAGTCCTGTCCTGTCTGCATCTGTCCCTCTGTCTGTCTGACTGAAGAGGAGGAGCAGACTGGCCTGGCCACTGACACTGCAGCCATGCTGTAAATTAGCGCCCTGAACACACTGACATAATGTAATACATGCCTTAAGCCCTTTTTTCATTTTTTAGGGGGAACAAAATGCACTTACCATCTGGTGGTGGTGACTAGGGATGTTGGCCTCCTGGAAAAAGGAGCTTAAGGCGGTCTGTAGAGGGAGAGAGAGAGACAGAAAGAGGGGGAGAGAGGAAATTGTGTGTGAGAACATTGTGAGCACTTGAACTGTCGTTTGTGGTAGGGATGGGAATTTGACCTTTGACTGTTCAAGTACTGGCATGATTTTTTTCTGAATACTCGGGGAATAAAGGAAAGAAAAGCTACTTTTAGAACACAAGGCCCGCACTGGAAAAAAATTTGCACATTTATCTATGCCAACATTGCGCAACAATGCCTAATTTATCATAACCATTAAAGATAACGAATTCTAATTGCTAACTTGCCTTATATATACACTGAGTGTACAAAACATTAAGAACACCTTTCTAATATTGAGTTGCCCCCCAAAAAGGTAGTAACCTCAGCAGTGTGGCACTTTCTTGTAGAAGCCTATAGCTGTGCAATGGCATAGCCTTGTTTTGTTAATTTAGCAGACAAGACTCTCTTATTTCCCGAGACCTTATCACAGTCAAGACACATCTATGTTGTAGTATCAATTAAGAGCTTTGGGCCAGTAACCGAAAGGTTGCTGCTTCGAATCCCAGAGCCGACTAGGTGAAAAAAATGTCGATGTGCCCATGAGCAAGGCACTTAACCCTAATTGCTCCTGTAAATCGCTCTGGATAATAGCATCTGCTAAATGACTAAAATGTACAAATGTAATAACAGAATATAATAGAACAGAATAGTGCGAAGTGACACACATCTGATCATTTGAAAAGGGTTACAAACCAAAATCTTATATATATATATATATATATATATATATAATATATATATATACTGCCTGTTCTTTGGAATTTTCAAAATAGAATAACAATTCAACATTGAACATTCCACGGGGATGAATTACGGCCATGACATCTGTTTGGTGAGTAGGCCTAGGCTTAATGATTCTGATGAAAATACTCTTATTCAAATAATGTTTTTGCATATTTTCAGAGTACAACCTGTCTATGTTTACGGGGGTTATATATAGCCTAGGCTAACCAATTCTAAATGGCACTAGAAGTTCGCAAAGTGGGGGTCGTCACTAGTTACCACAGCCACAAGGCCATAAACCCTGCCTGTTTCTACAATGTATCTTCTTAAAATCTCATTTTAAACCTAACCTTTAAACCTAACCACGCAACTAACCTTAAATTAAGACCAAAAAGCACATTTTTGTTTTCATGAATTGTTACGTATAGCCAATTTAGACTGTGGTAACTAGTGACAACCGCAAAGTAGCATAAACGGAAAATGTTGGAAGACATATTTCCCTAATTCAGTCAACCAGTCCATTTTGAATTTGTGATAAAACTGACGTCATTTGGAAAGGAATGTAGCTTGTGTATCCCATCAGTTAGGTACGTTTTTATAGGCATTTATTCATGTAGGCCTAACAGGAGCTTGTGTGTGCACTCAGCACGCGTGTGTAGAGGGAGCGGTCGGAACCCAATTGAGTGAGTGAAACAAGGAGGGTAAAGGGAATTTAGGGAGCAGAAATGTGTGATGCTTGGCTTGGTTTCTTTTTTGTTGTGTTCCGCAAATGCACATGTACAAATTGAACATTAGTCAAAGCAAAATAACATTGTCTCCAATAATTTTTTTTGACCAAATAGTTTTACAGCATAAAACAACAAATCATCTCTGGTTAAAGATCGAGTTGACGTCCGTTCGAGTACTCACGTCCATACCTAGTTTGTGGACCACAAAACAGTAGTAACACATTTCACCTTCCTATCCGCTCACACTGGAGAGCATGAACCCCCATCCCCCTCTGCTAGCATCAGCCTGTAGGTCAGTTGGTACGAGTAGATCACATGACTCTGGGGTTAAAACTATTATCCTCCACTGTCTAAAACAGGGTTTGTAAACCACGCGGAGAGAGAGGCAGCGGCAGACAGGCTAACTGATCAGTGAGAATGTACACGCTACACAGGCTTGTTTAAAACCATAATTTGCATGGAAAAGAAGATAACTAGTAGCCTAGTACTTTACTTAAAACGAGTGTTTACAACTCAGTGACATGTAAACCGTTTAGGCTATATAAACTACTGTGAATAGGGTATGTGCTATATTCTCAGGGACAATTCACATAGGCCACAACAAAGCCTTCCTTGTGACAGCCTTGCTCTGACGGGCTATGAGGAAACACTCAATGTAAACAAGTAGGCCTACTTTCAGTTGCTGCCCTTGAACACAAACAAGGAAGTCCATAGGCAACTTCCATTGTATTCACAACAGAATGAAACAAAGGCCAGCCTGGTAAGGACACCATGGTCCGGAAACAAAAATACAAAACTGATACCAAAACATATCCTTAGTAGTTTATCAGATTTTATTGCAAGATACCTGTTTTATGATTCAAGTAGTCTGACTGGCCCATGATTCATGTTCTTTTTAAGAGGTGGAAAATTGACAAATGCTGTGTCCTTCCTTGGTATACAAATCGCCTCTAATATGAATGTGTCTTAGTAACCGGATTAAAAGAACTGCCTGCAGCCTACTACTAGAATGACAGCATGTCTAGCTAAACCTTGTTCCCTTGCCTAGCCTCCATTTCCCTTCACTAGAGTCTCTCTTTGCGAACACTTCAATGAATGTGTGGTTTCCCCTCCCGGCTAAAGCCGTCCCCTCCCCCCACACACCAAGCTCTGTGGTTGTTTGACAACAGCAGCAGCAGTGCAGGAATGTCTGCTGCTCAACGTGACACACATATCAACATGAATGTGCTGCACTGCCATTGTCTACCAGGCTACTGGGATCACACTGTTCTTTGTCTATTTATGTTTTTTTAAAGTGTGTTTCTGTGTACATCCAAGACCATCAACAACGGTGCCGTTTCAGACACAGATAATGTAGGTTACAAACACACAGTGCAACACCATATCTAAGAGCATCGGCATAAAGGTTTCAGTACTACTCATGGGCTTTAAGTGAGAGCATCCATTACCTTACGTAGCAGTGAACCTACCAATGGAGCAGAGAAGAGACATGACAGTGTTGCTTATGTAACGTGACTGATAGAAAAACACTGCAATGAAGCCCAGCACTAGGCCTATATAAAAGCAGAAGAATTGAACAGGCTTCTAAATGAGGGCGCAGCAAACAATAACAAAAACATACCTAAAAAAACAGCCTGAAATAGAAATAGGCTAAATAAAAATAGGTGAACACTGCTGTGAGACGGACATTATACTGACATCATAGAAAGATGCCTAGCCACAAAGGCATTCAATTTACTAATACATTTTGAGATTGTATATACTGTATGTGTATGTGTATATAGTGTCTCTATATACAATATGTATGTATAATACAATATGTATACACAATATATACACTGAGTGCACAAAACATTAGGAACGCCTTCCTAATATTGAGTTGCACCCCCTTTGCCCTCAGAACAGCTTCAATTTGTCGGGGCATGGACTCTACAAGGTGTCGAAAGCATTCCACAAGGATGCTGGCCCATGTTGACTCCAATGCTTCCCACAGTTGTGTCAAGTTGGCTGGATGTCCTTTGGGTGGTGGACCAATCTTGATACACACAGGAAACTGTTGAGTGTGAAAACCCCAGCAGCGTTGCAGTTCTTCACACTCAAACTGGTGCGCCTGGTACCTACTACCATAACCCGTTCAAAGGCACTTACATATTTTGTCTTGCCCATTCACCCTCTGAAAGGCACACATACACAATCAATGTCTCAAGGCTTAAAAATCATTATTTAACCTGTCTCCTCCCCTTCATCTACACTGATTGAAGTGGATTTAACAAGTTACATTAATAAGGGATCATAGCTTTCACCAGGTCAGTCTGTCATGGAAAGAGCAGGTGTTCCTAATGTTTTGTACACTCAGTGTATACAATACAATATACATACATATTTTGTGAGATGCATTATTACACGTGCCACATTCCTAACCATTCCTATTCCTCTAATCGTCAACAACTGTTTTCACCTCTGCTCCTGTTCAGATGACAATAATGAGAAGCCTTGAGTCTGACAGTCTCTGACCCTCCACTCCTTAGCCAACAGCACCTGGGGGAGCTCAGCCCAGCCATAGACAACTAGCCTTTTGACCTTGAGCCGGACAGGTTGCCCAGAGGAGGCTAGGTGGTCTCTGCAATGCATCCGCTCCAATCAAGCTGCAGGCTGACTCTCGGGAGGAGCTGAGCAGCCTCCTCAGCCACTTCAAACCACCTGGCCCAGCCACTTCTGCTGGCCCGTACGCACTAACAAAAGCTTGGTCATTAGACAGAGAGGAGGTGTGTTTGGGAAACCAGCTGGAAGCAGAGGCCTGATGCCTCAGATCTTCTCAGCATCTCTCTGTTGTCCATACTTAGGGCCCTGTTGAATATTTCAAACCAGTGGCCAGCTGAGCTCTTCAAACAGGAGTGGATATAGCCTACACGGCTTTGCATACTTTTCATTATACATTACTCTAGGGTGTGCTTCAACATAGACTGGATTTTTCTTTCATATCATGTAGTGAATTATTGATTTTTTAAAAAGTATGTTACTATTATATGTTCATTCAAATGACAATTCCACCTTGCTGCTCTGGGTGAAGCCATGATTGAAAAGGGTCAAGCTGTGTGTCAGCTTAGAATAAATGCCTGTTCAAACAGTGTGCATCTCTGAGCCAGGATTAGGAGTTCTGGATATGAACAACGAAGGATAATGCACCGTAATCTGCCTAAAGATAGATATCCCCTATGAACACTACTGGACAAGAGTACAGTCAATCCAGGAGGTCCGCTGTGTCCCTTTTCCCTAACCTTGTAATTATAAACACAATGTTCTTTAAAATGTGTGTTTGTGAGTGTGTTTCTTGGTGCACTACTCTTATGCAGCCAGATATGGAAAGTTATAACTAGTAGAAGCTTGTTCCAAAATTGTGAGTGTGTATTGACTGGTCATAAATCTTACCAGTTGTGACTGAGGAATGAATTGCTGTGTGTGCTAGCTATGTAACATACATGTTATTACACTAAATAGCCTACACATTTTCAGTGCAGTGAGAATCTTCAAAAAACAAAGGCAACGTTTGAGACATCTTTTACTTACTACAACAATGGGGTCTGGACCGGAAGTGCCTCTGCCTTCGCGTGTTTGGTCGTGTCAAGTCAAAAATGTAAACAAAGTTAACGTTATGGTTTCAAAAACTTCAACCAGGTATTTTATTTCTGGACACTCAACTATTCAGAGATAATTGAGGGAACTCGCTCTAACGTTACCTTATCTAGCAAATTCGCTCTCTGGATAGCTAGTTAGCTACCAAAAGCCGGTTGCACTATTATTGTAGCGAGCTAAATTAGACGTTCGAAATTGCTGATGTTCATATGGCATTGAAAGAAATCGGATCACACTACTATCAACTGCAACCATGGCTAGTTAGATAATAAAAAGTAATATTGAATAGAATCAAAATGAAAAACCTAACATAAAATAACCAATGTAACCAATACAGCTGTCAAAACAATAACGTTAGCAGCAACAATTTCCCAGCTAGTTAACGTTAACTAGTGGGAAAACAGTCAAAACGAAAAATCAATGACAATGGATTACTCAACAGAAATTCGATGGCAAACACCGCATTTCCTAACGTTAGACCAGGTCTTCCGGATTATCCAGGGTAAAAGCATGGTCGTATGACTGGGTTTAGTTACATGGTTTTAAAGAAAAATCGCCATTCACTAATTTTGGAGAACTTCTCTTTTTTTGACTTTGTTAGCTAGCTAAAGTAGCTGGTTAGCTGCATCGTCATGAAACCAACACACAAACGAGAGCGCACACAAATAAACATAACACATCGCATACCTCGAATTGCCAGTGAGCCGCTTGAAGAAGCTGCTTCGCTTGATCAGCAGCACAACCAGCAGTCAAAACAAACTGGTTGATCATCACTTGATGCCTGAGTTCGTCCATATTCACCTACTTCACCGCTTTTCACCCCACCTCAGTTATTTTATTGTTGAAACCTGGGAAAACAAAGCCTCGTATTTTCTTTCAAAATTTCGAAATCAATCGCTCAAACCAGACCCTCCTTCCCACACTCTACCCTCGCCTTCCAGTAACAACAAATAAGTCCATGTCATCACCAACAACAAAGCCAAGCACAACAGCTGATTGGATAACTAAATCAGCAAGATTGTACGGGCTGGTACCCAATTGGCTATCACGCGAGCCAGCAAGCCGTTGTTGGAGTGACGTAATTGCAGTGTACACATCTTCATGGATTGGATACCAGTGGATGAGTAAATCACACCTATTGGCTTATTTCTATAAGAAGGTATATGAGGTTCGTTCAACAATTGGTCAATTTAGGGATAACGTATTGAAAAGGTCCAGGATTGGTATTTCTATTGTAAATATTTACAGCAACGTTATGATGATTGTATTTGTGCCAGACCAAACAGTCAGAGACATATTGTACTGGTTACAATATAGGCATGTTTCAAATTCTGTACATTTGATCACAATAACAGTAGTCGATAATATAATAGCTTATGAACGGTGAGCATAGCCTACTATTAATACTTTCTTTTTCCAAACAAAATAAATCGATAATGATAAATGTGCTGTGCTGCCGGTGAGTCTCTGAATAGCTGATACTAAACAAAAGATGGCTTTTATGAGACAGCATATACAGAAGAAACGTGTATTAATCTCTGACTGCGTTGGTGCCCAAACACGTTCTGTGTGTTATTTTCTGTGATTATCTCTGAGTACTATGCACCTGGCAGTGGGATGTCAAGCTCCCTCGCTGCAAGACTGAATAATTCAGCTGAGGTGTAGGTATACAGTATATTATAGGTGAAAGCGTGACAGAGAAGGCTATCTATTATGTATTATAGGTGGGTGTTACCTGGATAATGTGAATGTGATGGTGTCTATTAAGAATGGATTGAAGACTACACCCACAACTCTTCAAACAGTCAATTATGACAATATGTTCATTTATAGTGTTCAAAATCTATCATCTGAAATCGGTTGTAAATAGGGGTCCCCAAAGGTTCCCAGTGGATCTCAAACCCCACCTTTCCTCTATTATTTCTGTCTTTTTTTCCTGCATAGTAACATAGTACTCCATAGTTTGCTTTAATCGGTTGTCTGTGTATTTTGAATAGGCTCACAAATGACATGCATTTTGGCCCATTTATTTTGAGACTGATGAGTAGATTCACTCTACTAATTCTTGGAGATGTTTTCATTCCAAATAATAACATTTGGAATGAGGCTTCGGAAACGTGGATAGATAGCTCTGGGAATAGTGACCTCATGTTCCAGAATCCTCTATGATTTAGTTTCAGCACTATTGAACTATTCAAGGAAATAATTTATGAGATTTTTGTTGATCAGTTATGAGCATCTGTTGGGTGTTTCTCATGAGGAATTTCAACAAATGACTTATTCTGTTCATTCTGCACCACACTGAGAGGGGGTTATTTTAATAGGCAATTTACTTCAGCAAATAAATCATTACACTAGAAGGTCATGGGACTTTTTTTGTTAAAACTTGAAACAAACATACAGAGGATAAGGACATAAGGACAATGCTGCCATTTTGACATTACACAACCAGAAAGTGAAAGTCACTCTGTTGTTTCATTTTCATTGAAACAATGTCATACACTGTGACCATCAAGCCCACAAGGTTTCCCATGTTTTATATTTTTTGGGATAATAATTTGAACAAAAAACAACACATTTCCTCTCTAAATGGCCAGGAAATAACATTTATCCACACAAAATAGCTCAATACTTGACCCTTTGCTTTAAAGGGTCAGACCAAAGAATCTGAAGCTCATGTGAGAGGTCAGTCAGTTCAAACTACTGAAAAGTAGGCTACTGCTGAATGGCCACCGTATCTGTTCTCATACTGTGTTATTTTGTCCCCTTAAAGCTTATCTGGACAAATGCCCTTGCTTTAATGGGTGATGTATTCTGTATGACTGTATTACTCACACTGCAGGGAGACATAACCTAACCTGTTATTGTCTCATGCAGATCACCATCTGCCTTCAGATACCAGGACCCTAGGCTCTCCCAAAACACAGAGTAAAGAGGGTGGAGACATATGTTCATTGGTCAATGATTAACATGATCTTCACAGAGTGGACTTTGTTTTCAGAGATACTCAGGATGTCTTGCTTGTTTTCTTGTCCACGTGTTGAACTCCATCTTGGTTCCCCCCCCACCACACTGAGTCTGTGACTCACGAGTCAGTCACCATCTTCCTTTTGTGTCTCTGTCAGAGCTGTGAATGCTGGTTCAGTGTGTAAGTAGCACACAGCTATGGTTTCCTGGAAAAGCCCCTTCACTATAGCTTTGGGGCCCACTGGAAACACTAAATAAACTCTGTGTATAACAGGCAGGGGCTTTGATGAATATATACAGTGAGGGAAAAAAGTATTTGATCCCCTGCTGATTTTGTACGTTTGCCCACTGACAAAGACATGATCAGTCTATAATTTTAATGGTAGGTTTATTTGAACAGTGAGAGACAGAATAACAACAACAAAAATCTAGAAAAACGCATGTCAAAATGTTATAAATTGATTTGTATTTTAATGAGGGAAATAAGTATTTGACCCCTCTGCAAAACATGACTTAGTATTTGTTGGCAAAACCCTTGTTGGCAATCACAGAGGTCAGACGTTTCTTGTAGTTGGCCACCAGGTTTGCACACATCTCAGGAGGGATTTTGTCCCACTCCTCTTTGCAGATCTTCTCCAAGTCATTAAGGTTTCGAGGCTGACGTTTGGCAACTCGAACCTTCAGCTCCCTCCACAGATTTTCTATGGGATTAAGGTCTGGAGACTGGCTAGGCCACTCCAGGACCTTAATGTGCTTCTTGTTGAGCCACTCCTTTGTTGCCTTGGCCGTGTGTTTTGGGTCATTGTCATGCTGGAATACCCATCCACGACCCATTTTCAATGCCCTGGCTGAGGGAAGGAGGTTCTCACCCAAGATTTGACGGTACATGGCCCTGTCCATCGTCCCTTTGATGCAGTGAAGTTGTCCTGTCCCCTTAGCAGAAAAACACCCCCAAAGCATAATGTTTCCACCTCCATGTTTGACGGTGGGGATGGTGTTCTTGGTGTCATAGGCAGCATTCCTCCTCCTCCAAACACGGCGAGTTGAGTTGATGCCAAAGAACTCCATTTTGGTCTCATCTGACCACAACACTTTCACCCAGTTCTCCTCTGAATCATTCACATGTTCATTGGCAAACTTCAGACGGGCCTGTATATGTGCTTTCTTGAGCAGGGGGACCTTGCGGGCGCTGCAGGATTTCAGTCCTTCACGGCGTAGTGTGTTACCAATTGTTTTCTTGGTGACTATGGTCCCAGCTGCCTTGAGATCATTGACAAGATCCTCCTGTGTAGTTCTGGGCTGATTCCTCACCATTCTCATGATCTTGCATGGAGCCCCAGGCCGAGGGAGATTGACAATTATTTTGTGTTTCTTCCATTTGCGAATAATCGCACCAACTGTTGTCACCTTCTCACCAAGCTGCTTGGCGATGGTCTTGTAGCCCATTCCAGCCTTGTGTAGGTCTACAATCTTGTCACTGACATCCTTGGAGAGCTCTTTGGACTTGGCCATGGTGGAGAGTTTGGAATCTGATTGCTTGATTACTTCTGTGGACAGGTGTCTTTTATACAGGTAACAAACTGAGATTAGGAGCACTCCCTTTAAGAGTGTGCTCCTAATCTCAGCTCGTTACCTGTATAAAAGACACCTGGGAGCCAGAAATCATTCTGATTGAGAGGGGGTCAAATACTTATTTCCCTCATTAAAATGCAAATCAATTTATAACATTTTTGACATGCATTTATCTGGATTTTGTTATTGTTATTCTGTCTCTCACTGTTCAAATAAACCTACCATTAAAATTATAGACTGATCATGTCTTTGTCAGTGGGCAAACGTACAAAATCAGCAGGGGATCAAATACTTTTTTCCCTCACTGTATATACAGTGCGTTCGGAAAGAATTCAGACCCCTTGACTTTTTCCACATTGTGTTATGTTACAGCCTTATTCTAAAATTGATTAAATTGTTTTTTCCCCTCATCAATCTAATTTATAATTTATAAAAAATGAAAATATGACATTTACATAAGTATTCAGACCCTTTACTCAGTACTTTGTTGAAGCACCTTTGGCAGCGATTACAGCACTGTCTTCTTGGGTATGACGCTACAAGCTTGGCACATCTGTATTTGGGGAGTTTCTCCCATTCTTCTCTGATGATCCTCTCTAGCTCTGTCAGGTTGGATGGGGAGCGTTGCTGCACAGCTATTTTCAGGTCTCTCCAGAGACGTTCGGTCGGGTTCAAGTCCGGGCTCTGGCTGGGCCACTCAAGGACATTCAGAGACTTGTCCCCAAGCCACTCCTGCGTTGTCTTGGCTGTATACTTAGGGTCATTGTCCTGTTGGAAGATGAACCTTCGCCCCAGTCTGAGGTCCTGTGCGCTCTGGAGCAGGTTTTCATCAAGGATCTCTCTGTACTTTGCTCCGTTCATCTTTGATCCTGACTAGTCTCCCAGTCCCTGTCACTGAAAAACATCTCCACAGCATGATGCTGCCACCACCATGCTTCATCGGGTTCTTGGTCACCTCACTGACCAAGGCCCTTCTCCCCCGATTGCTCAGTTTGGCCGGGCGGCCAGCTCTAGGAAGAGTCTTGGTGGTTCCAAACTTCTTCCATTTAAGAATGATGGAGGCCACTGTGTTCTTGGGGATCTTCAATGCTGCAGACATTATTTGGTACCCTTCCCCAGATCTGTGCCTCGACACAATCCTGTCTCGGAACTCTACGGACAATTCCTTCGACCTTATAGCTTGGTTTCTGCTCTGACATGCACTGTCAACTGTGGGACCTTATATAGACAGGTGTGTACCTTTCCAAATCATGTCCAATCAATTGAATTTACCTAAGGTGGACTCCAATCAAGATGTAGAAACATCTCAAGGATGACCAATGGAAACAGGATGCACCTGAGCTCAATTTCGAGTCTCATAGCAAAGGGTCTGAATACTTATGTAAATAAGGTATTTCTGTTTTTCATTTTTAATACATTAGCAAAAAATTCTAAAGACCTGTTTTCGCTTTGTCATTATGGGGTATTGTGTATAGATTGCTGAGGAATTTTAGGTATTTAATCCATTTTAGAATAAAGCTGTAACATAACAAAATGTGGAAAAGGTCAAGGGGTCTGAATACTTTCTGAAGGCACTGTGTTTTATGTATATATATATATATTTTTTATTATTATTATTTTTTGTTTGTTTGTTTGTTTGTTTTGGTTTAGAATACTTTTTTTTCAGAACACAAATTATTACACTACACAAATAAATATTTTGAGTATTTAAACTATTTAATAAATATTATATTTTATATTTGATCGAAAATGATACATTCTATACATCTCTATTGGGCTGTTGTTCTCCTTGGAGAACAGAGCTACACTGTCATTTTCTATGATGTAGCGCCCTCTCCTGTCAATTGAAACTCATTGTCACAAACCCTAATGTTTGCCTGAGTAAAGTTTGAGGAGAGAAGTTTATTTTGTGATGTGATGCAAGTCATTCTTATACAGGGGGATTAAACATTCAATATCCCAGATGTTGATCATGTTTGAGTAATGAAAATGTCAAACACTGATATCATGAAGTCTAAAACCTGTATACATTTAAAAAATCTGTGGCCTATGCATATTTATTTGTGTCTATGTCCTTAGGTGGCTGTTTACTACATTTACATTTAAGTCATTTAGCAGACGCTCTTATCCAGAGCGACTTACAGTTAGTGCATACATTATTTTATATTTTTCATACTGGCCCCCCGTGGGAAACGAACCCACAACCCTGGCGTTGCAAACACCATGCTCTACCAACTGAGCTACATCCCTGCCGGCCATTCCCTCCCCTACCCTGGACGACGCTGGGCCAATTGTGCGCCGCCCCATGGGTCTCCCGGTCGCTAAACTCATATGCATCAGGTTTAGTTTCCCAATAATTCACTTTTTGTTACAGTTTATCTTCTTTGAGTTGATGATTGATGATAGCAATAAAGACTGAAGTTGTGCTGATGTTTGTTGGGTATTCCCCAGCTGTGTCCAGCTGTGACTCTGCCAAGTCCATTGGTGTCTAATCTCTGTCCCTTCCCTATTTCCCAGACAGACCACATCTCATCTTCCTGTCAGCATTATTGTGCTTGGCTGCTCTCTGTCTGACCTCTGACTTCGCCTCAAGGTGGGCAGAGGAGGAGGGCCGGGGCCTGGTTCAAAGTCTGACATGAACAATCAGGTCTGGTCAGAATACCAGCCCTACAGGGCCCAACAATGAGCTGTGGATTTCGCGGTTGAGCGGCAAAAAGGGCCGACTTGTACTAAGGGGAAAGTACTCAGGGAACTGGCCCTGTTCCTATCCTCCATTACTCTCTCTCTCTCTCTCTCTCTCTCTCTCTCTCTCTCTCTCTCTCTCTCTCTCTCTCTCTCTCTTACTCTCTCACTCTCTCTCTTTCTCTCTCTTTGTCAGACTGGAGTGATCTCGCTGATTGGTCTGTTGTTATTTCCTTGTCTGCCCTCGCCAAACTTGGTAGAGAGTGCTAGGTACACAAGAGAGCTTTGCCCTTGGTGTAGGCTACATGTATGGTACAATTTCTAATCTGTGATTGATTCATTTTTGTTGTAATTTTTACCATATGCTGGCAACAAGTTATGATGATGGAGGATTATACAATAGTAACTGGTTATGATTGAAGGAATCAGCGCCACAACAATAGGGTCTAGGAACTTGGATGTACCCTTTGGACATCCAGGAGGGTGTCTGTGAAGGAATGTACTTTTGTTAATAAAAATATAAACAAAAAGGTTTGTCCCCATGGACGCTCTATTAGTGTGGCTGAGTGGTTTCCTGAGACTCTTGACAAAAGCAACTCTAAAGCAATAAAAAGGCTTCCTCATCTCTTGAGTTCTGTCCCCACTCCAGAGCTGGATGTCTGCTCCAAAATGTATTATTTTCAATGCCAATGCCACTCAGTTTACTCTCTGCTCCTCATTGCCCTTCTCTGCAAAGTTTAGGATGAACAATTAATGTACAATTGTTTTGGACCAAAAAAATGATTTTCTATTTCCAGAGGTCACTTCCAAAAGTTGTCGCAAAGCCCCATTGTCTGCAAGGTATTGGGTTAAATACCCTACTCAAATGAATATAAATATATTGTATTATAATACCAACTCGATCTGCTTGAACTTTTAGATAATAAATGCAATTGTCTATTTATGCTGCATGTCAAAACAGTTCCATTCAACACATTTAGTCATTTTCCATTTCAACTCATCTGATGGGATAAAGATCAAGCTGATGTGTAAAATAAATAACACTATCAGTCCTTCCAACTCCCTTCTGGGACACTAGACTCGATTTACTTGCGTGACGAACAAACCTGAGTGAGAGTGATTAAAAATGAAGCACTATAGCAACAACCAAGCCAATAGAAGAACGGGAAGCTGTTTACAAGGGGTGTACCGTTTCTATGGTTGCCGGACAAACCTCCTGCACCAGGTATTAAACTGCCCCCGGAGAGATCCTTTAGCCGCTGCCACCATTATAAAGACCTGCGTTTGAGACGTTGAATTGAACAAGCGCGCATCAGAGCGCCAAAGACATCTTGAGGAATTTTTTCATACATTTTCA
This sequence comes from Coregonus clupeaformis, assembly GCF_020615455.1. Lineage (NCBI taxonomy): Eukaryota > Metazoa > Chordata > Actinopteri > Salmoniformes > Salmonidae > Coregonus > Coregonus clupeaformis. Next base: position 124,116 of record NW_025534570.1, on the reverse strand, counting down.
ACAGGTGCAAACCCTCAAGGTTTGCGATTAATAATTTTTCATTTGGCAAATTGGATTGCAAGGTATTTTCTCAGCATTATATCAGATCAAGGTAAGTTTGTCATGTTTTTTAACATATTTTTATATGGTGGTGACACTTGAAACTTAAAACATTAGAATGAAGTAGGCTATCATTAAATTGTAGCAAATTATTATTGCTATCTTGTTATAAAAATAAAACGTTTTTCATTGTAACTATTGCAAGGTATTGTTGTAAAGTTAAATTAATAGGTAGCTATAAGCATCTTCATATTTAAAAAAATAATTGAAACACTTAAATAATCTACATTTTAAACTCAACTCAAAGGTTATCTGATTTGGCACAATTCATTAATTTGTCTAGTGTCAATAGCCTACTCTATTTGATCACGTTTTGATTAGTTTATCATAAATTCACTCGACATATATGAGTTTATAACAGGACTTAGTCTCAGCCTTTTTGTGAAGAGTCCCGCTGTATGGCTATAGGCTATTATGTGTAGCTAGGTAGGCTAGACTGCGCTCCTATCACTTTTCACAAAAGTTCTATGACCTCCAGACAGTCAACATCGGAATGAGTGAGAATAAACATTGCAGGTCTTTCCCACATAATTTCATTAATGACAGTCGTTATTTTGGGATTACATTCAATGCACTCCTTTTGTTAAACAGTTTCTAATCAAATATCAACATTTGAAAGATCTCAACTACATGCAGCTATTGTTCCTACAATTTGTTTCCCTACAAGTCACTGAATAGAACATGCCATTACCACAGAGAGAAACTATTTCAATTTACACCCTGACATGCATCAAAGGGCTCTGTTTTCAAATAGGGCTATCATTGTCCTTTTCAGCTTTGTTCAAGTCGGGTGTATATTTTCTCCTTGTCAGGCTGTTGTCTGGTGGTGTAGGGGGGAGAGTGAGGCATCTGAGCGGAGGACCATGCTGTCTCTAAGCTGTGCAGACCCCTGGCCTGAGGGCTCGGTGGGGCTGGAGGAGGAAGTGGTGACTGCCGCTGCTCATTCTGAGGAGTTGGACCTGGACGACAGCTCAGCCTCAGCGGGCTGCAGCAGCACTGGGGGCTCTGTCAACCTGGATGACAGCCTGACAAGCCTGCAGTGGCTGCAGGAGTTCTCTATCCTCAATGCCAATGGGACCCAACAGGCTCCCCTCTCCACCCACCACCAGCCTCACTTCTTTGGCCATCAGCAGCTGGGCTCCGAGGCCCCCGCTTCCCCTCTGGCTGGTGACCCTGCATCCATAGGGATGCCCCTCACCCCAGGCAAGCCCACAGCAGCAGCCTATTGTAGGATGCAGTCCCTGTCAGCCCTCCCTGGCCTGGTGGCCCATGGTCACTGCCCCGATGAGGTGGACTACAAGACAAACCCTCATATCAAACCACCTTACTCCTACGCCACACTCATCTGTATGGCCATGCAGGCCAGCAAGAAGACCAAGATCACCCTCTCCTGCATCTACAAGTGGATCACTGACAACTTCTGCTATTTCCGCCATGCTGACCCCACCTGGCAGGTAAATGTTGCTAACACACACCACACACACACACACGTGAAAATGGCTCTAATAGGATGCTTCAGACTAGGCCCTGTGAGAGGCTCTCAGTCACGTTCGTATACCTGACTGTGTCTCGAGCAGCCAGATAGAGGGCTCTGTGTGTTTTGGAGTGGGGCCAAGCTACAGCTTGTTTTTCTTTAACAGGAACGAGTAAGAGCACTTCTTTTCCCAAAGTCTATATATTGAGAGCTCAGGGCCATCTGCCACACTCTGAATAAGCATTAGTAGCTATGGTTTATGGGAATTAAGAGCTCTCATGGTACAAAGATGGCAGCAAATACTCCCGTAACGTACAAAGATTGTAGTAAATACTGCCTTGCTAGCAGGCATCTTGCTTTAGAAGACTTCATCCCCCCACAACACACATTTTAGTGTTTGTGTTTTTAAACTCATTACATTATTTTTCAGAAATAGCTCCCAGGTTTTCTGCTTGAGCAATGAGAGGCAATGGGGGAGTATGGGGAGGGGCAGCATAGCATCAAAAGTGCAGATTCCCCATCAAAGGGAAGGAATTTTCTGGAAAAAGTTTAATTTGCTGGATAGATGATTAATTAAGTCGTTAGCCGTACTCCCCAGTTCCAGAAGTTATACTCATTTCCTGAGCATTCTGTTATTGTAAGCCAGTGCATGGGGCAGATAATATTTAACAAAGGTCAGCAGGTCACTGAATGTGTACTGCCATATCAACCCTGTCCCCCTCATGCGCTATTTCAGAACTCCATCCGGCACAACCTGTCTCTGAACAAGTGTTTCATCAAGGTTCCACGGCAGAAGGATGAGCCGGGGAAGGGGGGCTTCTGGAAGATCGATCCCCAGTACGCAGAGCGCCTCCTCAATGGGGCCTACAAGAAGAGGCGGATGCCCCCTGTCCAGATCAACCCTGCCCTGCAGAACAGGCTTAGGGCCAACCCCCAGCCCCTGCCCAGGGGCCTCTGTAACCCCACAGGCAGCCAGAGTGGGCTATGTGTCAATCCAGAGGCTCAGCAGCTCCTCAGAGAGTTTGAAGAGGCCACTGGGGCTGACCAGAACTGGGACCCCTGTCTGGCCGAAGGCACCATGCTGGGGGCCTGGCCCATGGGAAAGGGAGGCCCTGGACACAAGAGGAAACACCTGCTGGGCTCCAGGACTGCCATGGTCAAAGTCCCCCGGCGCTCCAGCTCTCCTTTGCTGTCTGTGGAGGAGCATAGGGAACTGGGCTCCCTGAAGGGGAACTTTGACTGGGACGCCCTCCTGGATTCTGCACTGAGCGGGGAGCTGAGTCTGGACGGAGGGGGTCCACTGAGCCCCATCCCCCAGGAGGAGGACCTGATGGTGCAGGGGACCCACATCTGCCCCCTGGAGGCCCCCGCGGGGACAGCAGACAGCAGCCACGTGCTGGCTGAGACCCAGAGGAGCAGCGGAGCAGACTTTGAGGAGACGTTCCTGGCCACAGCGTTCCTGCAGAGCCCCTGGCCAGAGGAAGAGGAGCAGGGATCTACCAACTTCCTGTGCAGCTCCACAGTCAACCTGGAGCAGCTCTTTGACCTGGGAGACTCCCTCGGAGGGGACCTCAGCAGCAAGATAGAGTGTCTTCTCTAAAGACATGTTCTCCAATTCTTTGGCCTCCAAGACTCTTTGACTATACTGTGATAATGACTACTAGATTATTGTTTAAAAAGAGAGGCACCACATGAACTAAATGGACCTTTTTACACAATAATGAACCTTCAGGATCAATGGTCCACATGTTTTTAAGATTTCTAGATTATGTTTATTGACATTGGTCCAATAATGGATGACTTCATTAATGCCTACAGAGCAAAAATGCCACAATGAACTGCAGCATTCCAAATGATTACTGGACAAAAACTATATCAAACCTATTGTTGGGACCATGACATTGGATAATAGACATTATTATCCAATTATCGATAAGACTTCACTCACAAAGAGAAACTAAATACAGTGAGGGAAAAAAGTATTTGATCCCCTGCTGATTTTGTACGTTTGCCCACTGACAAAGACATGATCAGTCTATAATTTTAATTTGGTTTATTTGAACAGTGAGAGACAGAATAACAACAAAAAAATCCAGAAAAACGCATGTCAAAAATGTTATAAAATTATTTGCATTTTAATGAGGGAAATAAGTATTTGACCCCCTCTCAATCAGAAAGATTTCTGGCTCCCAGGTGTCTTTTATACAGGTAACGAGCTGAGATTAGGAGCACACTCTTAAAGGGAGTGCTCCTAATCTCAGCTTGTTACCTGTATAAAAGACACCTGTCCACAGAAGCAATCAATCAATCAGATTCCAAACTCTCCACCATGGCCAAGACCAAAGAGCTCTCCAAGGATGTCAGGGACAAGATTGTAGACCTACACAAGGCTGGAATGGGCTACAAGACAATCACCAAGCAGCTTGGTGAGAAGGTGACAACAGTTGGTGCGATTATTCGCAAATGGAAGAAACACAAAATAACTGTCAATCTCCCTCGGCCTGGGGCTCCATGCAAGATCTCACCTCGTGGAGTTGCAATGATCATGAGAACGGTGAGGAATCAGCCCAGAACTACACGGGAGGATCTTGTCAATGATCTCAAGGCAGCTGGGACCATAGTCACCAAGAAAACAATTGGTAACACACTACGCCGTGAAGGACTGAAATCCTGCAGCGCCTGCAAGGTCCCCCTGCTCAAGAAAGCACATATACAGGGCCGTCTGAAGTTTGCCAATGAACATCTGAATGATTCAGAGGAGAACTGGGTGAAAGTGTTGTGGTCAGATGAGACCAAAATCGAGCTCTTTGGCATCAACTCAACTCGCCGTGTTTGGAGGAGGAGGAATGCTGCCTATGACCCCAAGAACACCATCCCCACCGTCAAACATGTAGGTGGAAACATTATGCTTTGGGGGTGTTTTTCTGCTAAGGGGACAGGACAACTTCACCGCATCAAAGGGACGATGGACGGGGCCATGTACCGTCAAATCTTGGGTGAGAACCTCCTTCCCTCAGCCAGGGCATTGAAAATGGGTTGTGGATGGGTATTCCAGCATGACAATGACCCAAAACACACGGCCAAGGCAACAAAGGAGTGGCTCAACAAGAAGCACATTAAGGTCCTGGAGTGGCCTAGCCAGTCTCCAGACCTTAATCCCATAGAAAATCTGTGGAGGGAGCTGAAGGTTCGAGTTGCCAAACGTCAGCCTCGAAACCTTAATGACTTGGAGAAGATCTGCAAAGAGGAGTGGAACAAAATTCCTCCTGAGATGTGTGCAAACCTTGTGGCCAACTACAAGAAACGTCTGACCTCTGTGATTGCCAACAAGGGTTTTGCCACCAAGTACTAAGTCATGTTTTGCAGAGGGGTCAAATACTTATTTCCCTCATTAAAATGCAAATCAATTTATAACATTTTTGACATGCGTTTTTCTGGATTTTGTTGTTGTTATTCTGTCTCTCACTGTTCAAATAAACCTACCATTAAAATTATAGACTGATCATGTCTTTGTCAGTGGGCAAACGTACAAAATCAGCAGGGGATCAAATACTTTTTTCCCTCACTGTATTCCTGTTTGAGGACAGGAAAACCACCAATATGTCTTTGTTTACATTCTGAAAATATATGTGGTATTGAATGGATTGCAGGTTGACATGGATAGAGGAATTGTCATCCATGCACAAGGCGAGCACAGAACATTGAAATCGACATTTTAGAAATGTACATTTATTTTGTATTAGATGAAATTACAAAGTAAGACTTCACAGTGGCTGTACTCTTTGAAAGTTATGGACAGTTTCGAGATGCAAGGCCAATAGCTAATGATGAGATGAGGTGTTGTATCTGACAATGATGCAACGTTTTAGCTGCTTAAGAATAGGTGGTTTAGCATGCTGAATATTTCATAAAGGTTTAGATGAATCCACCTCACAGGGAATACTCCTATTTGTTGTGAAGATCTCTTATTATTGTTTAGGAATTAAAATGATCACAACGCCGTTGCATACTAAAATCCCAGAGGTCATGGAATGTATGCATCAGACTTCAGGAATTTCGGTCCTGTACTGAATTTTCTACTGAAAAGCTGAATGATGGGACTTTCAACAATCTGTGGATGCATTTGGATGAAATTCTGAAACTAGTGTATTTAATGTCAATATACAATATCTGTAACTGAAGTGAAAGGAGTACTATGATGATCAATTAAGAGATATTTGCCAAATTACTACTAATTAGAAGAGTTTTTAGACTTAAAATAGTTTTATGTGTGGGGTTTTCTATAATGACTACTTTCTGAATGCATTCTTTGAATAATGACCTTTTCACTAGACAGTTACAGTTGGATTTTAACTAAATGTATGCAGAACAATTAAAAACAGGTTGTTTTTAGGAAGCTTAGGATTGTCATATTATCAGCAAAGCGTGTAAATGTATATTTAATAATCATTAATTCAACAAATTGCAGTGAGTTAACCAATCACAGAGAGCAGTAGAGGACAGATCTGGATGTCATAAAGACAAGTTCATTCCAATGCAGAATAGCTCAAGGCAAGCTTCTCCTTTGCAAAGGTTTCGGTGGCTTGTCAATGAATACCCGACCTTCAGGTTAGATGTGCAAAGAACAACACTTGGGACCAGAAGACTGGAAGTGTTAGAGGCTGGGTTTTCACCAAGGAAAGCTGATGGAGGCCTAATTGGTCAACGGAAGGAAACAATGCAAAAATGATGACATAAACAAGCAGGAATGACATGAACAAATGTTGAGTTATGAGATACTCTCTTGTTTTAATTCAAGTCTACCTTTACCAGGAAATTACTTTGTCTTTCCTCTGGTCTTACTAAACCAAATCACACTGTTTCAAGACAGGAGTGAGTCTTAAAGGTCGACTTATGGCACGAAAAACGGTCAAATTCCACCCCTTTCTCAATTTTCAAACAGAAATGGGGTGTGCCTTTGGTGGTTCGTCGATGTGTCATTCTGGTCATGCACGCAACAACCAAGCTAAGATAACCACTTTAGCTAGCCAGTAACTCCTCCAGTGTGTTGACGTCATTTCACAGGATTTGTTTTTGGAAAGAAGCTGTAGAGATCAGTAAGAAATGGCACTTATGTAGCTAAATATCTTATGCATACATTTTGGTTGTGTTTTTAAGCATTAAATGACCTAGTATGATGGTGCATTGATCAGTTATACAGATTAAAGCCGCTATTTTTGAGTTTTTGCCCAAAGTTGACCTTTAACATGTATATTTAAATGAACTAATAGTTGTAATCTTGCAGAATACCTACTCCTGGTTTATTAGTTTTGTAAATCCACCATGAAGTGTGAAAGTGCAATCAATGATACTTGGTCTATTTTACATTACATTGAAGGGTAGTAATGCAGTTTACTTAGTCAGACCCAGTTCATGGTTTATTGTGTGTTACGGTACGGATACATTCTGATGGAAGGAAACTCCTCCAGTAAAAGTGAATTAACTACTACAATATGTTGTCAGTTGTGTATTAGCTCTTCCAAAACACTTGTCATCCAAGTTGACCCTATTGGCATCATACCTCAAGATTTGTTTTCTTATGGAGATATGCATTCATGTTTGCATTCATGCTCTGTTCATTTTTCTGTTTTTCATTGGAATAAATAAACCTTCAAACTTTAATGAGTTTATATGAGTTTTTGTACATCTGGGTGCGGTGCTTTTGAAGATTTCTATCTGTCTTTCCGTCTTTCTCTCTCTCTTTCTCTGTCTCTATTTTCTTTCTGTACATTCCTGATTCCACCCCTTTAGTGTATTCTGTGTGTGTGTGTGTGTGTGTCGGTGTGATTTACGCTTGCCTTTTCCTGCTTATCTTTTCAGGGGGTGACTGTGCTCAGGCAGTGGATTGGGGTCTTTCTCGGGCCTTTGTCTGTGCTCAGTCAGACACTTGTCCCCCCCAGGGCTCTGCTCTGTGCTCCTCTCACTGGGTCAGTGTGGGGTCTAACAGGAACAAGTGTCCCACGCCTCCATATATCACTACCCTGTTCTGGACCACACCGTCTCTCTCTACTACCAAGGATTAGCTAGGTAACACGTTCAGGGAACTATATGAATATTTCACTGTGGCGTTTTCAAATGAAGCCCAGTGTATAGCTAGTGTGTCATGGTGTCAAAGACCAGGACTGTCTTTACGACACGAATGCCTTATGAGGTAATCATGAAAAAGTTGGAGCACACAGGTGAGAAATCCTATACCTCTGTATGGTGGACTGGACACCCAACCCTCCACGGGAATGGCACAGTTCTCCATCTCCATCCATGGTGCTCTCTGCTTGGGAAAGGAGAGCTGACAGTCTGAGTTAGCCTTCTCCCCCAGCCCAGCTCCACAGAGACCCCCTGGACAGCAGCTATTACATGGTGCAGGGTCCAGGTGGAGTGCAGTGTTCATAATTATAATGTGGCAGGCTGGTTAGATGAGAGGCTGTTGGTAACATGATGCAGCCATTCTTTCCCAGCCATGCTGATGGCTGCAGGTAAGGAGAGCTCCCTGGTGAAACGCTAACCCTCCCCACCGCTCGCTCGCTTGTCCCAACCCAGGAACGCTCCAAACTGAAAGTGCAAATAGGCAACAACAGAAAAATGTGAATACCCAGTTATACATTATTCTGTCAAGGGACAGCAAAGTCAGACTTATCTTAGAGGTGTAAAGAGATAAATGTGCAGAGCTTCCATTTGTTTTACGTGATAAGCAAAAATGTAGTGAAAAACAAGTAGGAAAGGGAGAAGTAAAAAATACAAAATAAACATTCAGCTAGGTTAACAAGAGGCCCTGACCCAGGAGGTCACAAACCGAAGAACATATCAGCCACTAGAACGAGGGCATCAGGGCGTTGCCTTCACAATGTATTTCTCCTCGTTGCCCCACAACTCCATTGGTATTCAACCAGGCTGTGTACTGCAAAGGAGGGAGCGAGCCGCCGATGGCTTGGGCAGCTCTACTCGTGAGTTCAGCTTATCCATCGGCTCCAGAAAAGAGGGAAAAAGGGAAAAGCGTTAAGAAGAGCGAGAGAGGGGGAATACGTCTTTTTTATCACACGGCCAATGAAAGGCTGGTCTCCAGGGTAACTGCTGGTGCCATTGTTATGTAGACTGGAGAATGGGGACTGGAGAATGGGAGAGGGTATGTTACTGGTCCCTGCAAGGCCCAGGGAGGGGTTGATTAGGGTTGTGGACGGATGGCGTGGAAAGAGAGGGAGGTGGACAGCCCGCTCAGATTTATTATAGTGACGTGTAAGTCTTTGTAAAAGTGCACTTACCTTACCAAAGTGAACCTCTACTCACACTCCCCTTCTGGGTGGGGAGGGGGTAGATTCACAGGATCTGCATTAAAACACTGCACTGTCTTGTTCGTTTTCCCCCTTTTATACCCTGCCAGGGTATACTATGTATTGGAATAAGCCTCTTATGTTGTTCAGTCAAGTGAATGCCCTAGATAGTGCTCTGAATGGCCAATCATATGGGTAAAATAGATGCACTGTGCCATACACAGCCCTGACAAGATAAGTGGATCACTACAGACCACTTTATTTTGTACCGTATGTTGCTAGTTTGTCATCTCTGTTGAGTGGGTGTGTGGAGGCGGAAGTAAAAATGTGCCTTATCACATTTTCACTATAGTGCATGAAAAATCAACAAGGTTACCACACACCATAAACCACATCAGAGAAGCCCTTAAGTTTTATGGTGTGCTTTTGTGTTGATTTTACTATGCTCTGAAAAAAACTCTAGATACGTATATTTTAGTACAGGTTCACTGCTGTGAAATGATACAAAATACTGGTAAAAGAAGAATATGTCAAAGGTCAAATAGAATCAAAGTCAATATTAGGCTGATGCCATATGTGTTTGATATGTGGAGGTCAGGTGAAAGCTGTGGACCATTGTGAGACGGATGTGTGGTGGTGGGTGTATATTTGGTGTGACTGTGTGTGTGTGTGTGTGCGTGTGTGCGTGTGTGTGTGTGTGTGTGTTCTCTGCTGCTGCAGCAGTGTGGGCCGTTGTCTCTTTGTCAGTGAGACACAGGCAGAGGGGTAATCTGACATCCATCAGCAGCTTAGTGAGCAATATACACAGTGTGTAACCACAGGGAAACAATACCCAGGGAAACAGTGGGAGGGCCCAGCATTCATTACACAAGGCTGGGGACGATCTTTTGTAGGTGTTGAAGAAGACAGAATGAGACAGCAAATGATCGCAGTGACAAAGACATTTCTGGGGTTTTGCAGTAAACTTGAACTTTTTCCCCTATGGCTGAGAGAGGATGTTCCTAAGGGAGTTGTTATCTTCCATGGAGGTTACTATTAGAGAGATGGAAAACCAGCCAGTCAGTTTAAGGGTGCCACGCTTTGCTGTTAGGAAGAGGGAACCAGACGGATGTACTAAAATGAATAGGGGGGAAATAATATGTAGGTTCAAAGTGTATTTGTATTTATTATGGATCCCCATTAGCAGTTGCCAAGGCAGCAGCTACTCTTCCTGGGGTCCAGCAAAATTAAGACAGTTACATACAATTTTCAGAACATGACATTACATTTCACAACAGATTTCACAACATATTAAGTGTGTGCCCTAAGGCCACTACTCTAATACCACATATCTACAACACAAAATCCATGTGTACGTGTGCATAGTGCATATGTTATCGTGTGTGTGTCTGTGTCTGTGTCTCTTCACAGTCCTCTCTGTTCCATAAGGTGTATTTTTTATCTGTTTTTTCAATCTGATTTGACTGCTTGCATGAGTTACTTGATGTGGAATAGAGTTCCATGTAGTCATGGCTCTATGTAGTACTGTGCGCCTCCCATAGTCTGTTCTGGACTTGGGGACTGTGAAGAGACCTCCGGTGGCATGTCTTGTGGGGTATGCATGGGTGAGTTGTGTGCCAGTTGTTTAAACAAACAGCTTGGTGCATTCGACATGTCAATACTTCTCACAAATACAAGGAGTGATGAAGTCAATCTCTCATCTACTTTGAGCCAGGAAAGATTGACATGCGCCCTCCATGTACATTTAAGGGCCAGCCGTGCTGCCCTGTTCTGGGCTAATTGTAATTTTCCTAAGTCCCTCTTTGCGGCACCTGACCACAAGACTGGACAGTCGTCCAGGTGCAACAAAACTAGGGCCTGTAGGACCTGCCTCGTTGATAGCGTTGTTAAGAAGGCAGAGCAGCACTTTATTATGGACAGACCTCTCCCCATTTTAGCTACTGTTACATCAATATGTTTGACCATGACAGTTTACAATCCAGGGTTAACCCAAGCAGTTTAGTCTCCTCAACTTGCTCAACTTCCACATTATTAATTACAATATTTAGTTGAGGTTTAGGGTTTAGTGAATGATTTGTCCCAAATACAATGCTTTTGGTTTTTGAGCTATTTAGGACTAACTTATTTCTTGCCACCCATTCTGAAACTGTCTGCAGCTCTTTGTTAAGTGTTGCAGTGATTTCACTTGCTGTGGTAGCTGACGTGTATAGTGTTGAGTCATCAGCATACATAGACACATAGGCTTTACTCAGAGCCAGTGGCAGGTCATTAGTAAAGATTGAATAAAGTAAGGGGCCTAGACAGCTGCCCTGGGGAATGCCTGACTCTACCTGGATAATGTTGGAGAGGCTTTCATTAAAGAACACCCTTTGTGTTCTGTTAGACAGGTAACTCTCGATCCACAATATAGCAGGGGATGTAAAGCCTTAACACATACATTTTTCCAGCAGCAGATTTTGATCGATAATGTCAAAAGCTGCACTGAAGTCTAACAAAACAGCTCCCACAATGTTTTTATCATCAATTTCTCTCAGCTAAATCATTTGTGTAAGTGCCGTACATGTTGAATGCCCTTCCCTATAATTGTGCTGAAAATCTATTGTTAACTTGTTTACTGTGAAATAGCATTGTATCTGGTCAAACACCATTTTTTCCAAAAGTTTATTAAGGTTGGTAACAGGCTGATTGGTCAGCTGTTTGAGCCAGTAAAGGGTGCTTTGCTATTCTTGGGTTGCGGAATGACTTTTGCTTCCCTCCAGGCCTGAGGGCACACACTTTCCTGTAGGCTTAGATTGAAGAGATGGCAAACAGGTGTGACAATATCATCCACTATCATCCTCAGTAATTTTCCATCCAAGTTTTCAGACCCAAGTGGCTTGTCATTGATAGACAACAATACTTTTTTCACCTCTTCCACACTCACTTTCCGGAATTCAAAATTACAACGCTTGTCTTTCATAATTTTGTCAGTTATGCATGGATGTGCAGGTTCAGAATTTGTTTTTGGCATATCATGCCTAAGTTTGCTAATCTTTCCAATGAAAAAATCATTAAAATAGTTGGCAATATCAGTGGGTTTTGTTATGAATGAGCCATCTGATTCAATGAATGATGGAGCCAAGTTTGCCTTTTTGCCTAAAATGTAATTTAAGGTGCTCCAAAGCTTATAACTATCATTCTTTATATCATTTATATTTGTTTCATAGTACAGTTTCTTCTTCTTTTTGTTCAGTTTAGTCACATGATTTCTCAATTTACAGTACGTTTGCCAATCGGCTGTGCAGCCAGTCTTATTTGCCATTCCTTTTGCCTCATCCCTCTCAACCATACAATTTTTCAATTCCTCATCAATCCACAGGTATTTAACAGCTTTTATAGTCATGGGTGCCTGCTTATTAGTAACTGGAATAAGCAATTTCAAAAATGTGTCAAGTGCAGTGTCTAGTTGCTCCTCATTAAACAACACAGACCAGCAAATATTATTTACATTTTCAACATAGGAATTACTACAAAACGTATTGTATGACCTCTTATACACTATATTAAGCCCAAACTTTGGAACTTTGGTTTTCCTAGATACTATAAAGTGTATAAATGAATAATTTAAATAAACAAATTAAACGATTGCAATTAAAGTTCAGCATTATGGTTAGCTGTACTAATCGTTTTAGAAATGTGCACCTGTCAAGAAGTGTTCCCTACTCAGACGTAAGTGTTATGTGTCATGGTTCCTGTGTTTCCTAATTAGCATGTATGTTACGCTGTCCCGGTAACAACCAGCAAGGTGAGTCACTCCAGAGAGAGAACAATAGTCCCAGAGATCTAGTCCCTCTGAAGCCGCTGAAAGCAGAATCAGTCTCAGTTTACACCTGTCTTCAACATCTCACATCATCGTTCCCCCAGTTTACACCTGTCTTCAACATCTCACATCATCGTTCCCCCAGTTTACACCTGTCTTCAACATCTCACATCATCGTTCCCCCAGTTTACACCTGTCTTCAACATCTCACATCATCGTTCCCCCAGTTTACACCTGTCTTCAACATCTCACATCATCGTTCCCCCTTAGCAATGAAGAAATGCAGCTGATCATGACATGATGTGGCAACAATATACAGTATGATGTTGGAGGAATTAATGAATTGGTTGTAGCAGTGGAAGCTGGAGTGTGGGCACTCTATGCATTTCTCAGCAAGCCTTGCGGCAGTGATAAACTAAAGCACCCTGTTGGCCCTGAGCAGGTGACGCAGGGAGACGGCGAAGCCATTGTGCAGACAGACAATACAACAGCAGCGATGCACACCTTGGCCACATACCTCTGGAGGAAGTGACCAGGTCACCTGACACCTGATCGTGCCGTACCCTAGAGAGAGCTCCTCAGACTGTCCCTCCCTTGGGGGGTGGAGGGGAGGGACTTTTACTGAGAGGAACAAAAAACAAACATAAACAAGGACCATGGCAGCTGGGGGCAGGCTGAGCCGTATGCGTTCCTGGCAGCCGTGGCCCGACCTTGGCCGGGCAAGCCCAGACCTGCCTCTCAATGCTGGGAGGGAGAGGCACCAAGCCGCTTGCAGGACTTGGCCTGACTCAATGAGAAAATAAAATAACACTCAAACAAGAGCATAGTAAGCTCTTTCCACCTCACTCCCTTTTTTATTGATTCCTTTATTTCTTTATTTCTCAACACTCATCGGATTCCAGCAAACGGCTTGGCTGCTGCCCCCCTTTGCTTTTTACTACAGAGGATACTTTCTCTTTTCTCTTATTCCACTCTTACTCGCTCCTTTCCAGACTTTAATTTGATTTCTTTATTTCTTTGTTTTTCACAGTGGAGATGAGGCTTTGAAACGTTGCTGTTTTACATATCTTCGGGCTCCCCTCAATAGGTGAGCTGCCGTGGCGACAAAAGCCACAAAAGCACCCCAGGCCTGGTCCAAGCGTAGGACCCCCTCACTGCTTGGCTCAGCCAGAGCTTTTTCTCAGCACCGCTCCACGGCTCTGTCTCTCCATTCATTGGTGTTGCCTCTCACCCCCAGCAAAGAGCCCGGCGGTTTGCAGCGGGTGCATCCACTAAATGACTTGATCGGAGGAGACGTGGGATGGAGTGAAACAGAGACCTCCCTGGCCATTTTCCACACCACATCACAGCCCCCAGTATGAATGTCTGGGTATCCCTCTCCCTTTTCATCTCTCTCGCTCTCTCTCTCTCTCTCTCTGTCTCTCTCTCTCTCTGTCTCTCTCTCTCGCTTGACATTTTGTTTCAATTATTGTGATAGGCTCGGACTGTACAGCCTTACTTTCACCCGTCTCCCTCTCTCTCTTTCTCTCTCCTCATCTCTGCTATCAGTCATTTGCAGTGTGGGGTGTTAATGGGACTAGGTTGATTTGTGTGTGACGATGGGAATGCTTTATTACCTTACCGGTCAGAGCCTTTACAAAAACATGTCAGGATTTCACATAATTTATTGTGCAGAATTATAGGATGTGTGTACAAAACAGGTCAGAGGATACAAAATTAAGCATAACGTAGGTCTCTCTTTACTTTTAACTGCTGCTTTAAGGTCCTTAGTCAGTTGACAAACAGTGGTTGGCTTGATGTGTCAGCTGTGTAAAGGAGTTGATCAAACATTCAAACTGTGTGTGTGTGTTTGCAAGTGTGTGTGTGTGTGTCAGAATGCAGTTGCTCCACCTGACTGGCTACGGTAGATCGGATCAGGGCAGCCACCTCTTGCTGCTGTCTTTACAGCTTGGCCATGGGAGGGGCCAGGGTGTTTGTGTGGGTGATCTTTAGCCCCCTGTCAGGGATCAGACAAACACTTATTAACTGAGAGGAATGCAAACAAGAGAAAGCTAGAGCTGGGACACAAGACAGGACAGGGATGGAGGAGTAGGAGGGGGGGGTAGGAGGGGTGCCCCCGTCTTGTAAACTCCCCACGCAGGGATTTATCCAGAACATTCTAGAACAATGGAGCTCCACTGGGGGAGTAGGTCCTAGAACAATGTGACCTTCTATGTTACAGAATAAAACATATTACACAGCATGTTGCTCTTACATAGTTTTAGTAAGTTGCATTTGTACTATTTTCTGTTATTCAGGTTAAAAGCATCTAATAACTGAATTCATGTTTCAAATGTTATCAAATCAAATCAAATTTATTTGCCACATGCGCCGAATACAACAGGTGTAGACCTTACAGTGAAATGCTTACATAAAAGCTCTTAACCAACAATGCAGTTTTAAGAAAAAAATTGATAAGTAAAAAAGAAAAAGAAAAAAGAATTAAAGAGCAGCAGTAAAATAAAATAACAGTAGGGAGGATATATACAGGGGGGTACCGGTACAGAGTCAATGTGCGGGGGCACAGGTTAGTCGAGGTAATTGAGGTAATATGTACATGTGGGTAGAGTTAAAGTGACTATGCATAGATAATAAACAGAGAGTAGCAGCAGTGTAAAAGATGGGGTGGGGTGGGGTGGGGTTTGGGACAATGCAAATAGTCTGGGTAGCCATGATTAGCTGTTCTTGAGTCTTATGGCTTGAAGCTGTTAAGAAGCCTTTTGGACCTAGACTTGGCGCTCTGGTACCGCTTGCCGTATGGTAGCAGAGAGAACAGTCTGTGACTAGGGTGGCTGGAGTCTTTGACAATTTTTAGGGCCTTCCTCTGACACCGCCTGGTATTGAGGTCCTGGATGGCAGGAAGCTTGGCCCCAGTGATGTACTGGGCCGTACGCACTACCCTCTGTAGTGCCTTGCGGTCGGAGGCCGAGCAGTTGCCATCCGAGGCAGTGATGCAACCAGTCAGGATACTCTCGATGGTGCAGCTGTAGAACCTTTTGAGGATCTGAGGACCCATGCCAAATCTTTTCAGTCTCCTGAGGGGGAATAGGCTTTGTCGTGCCCTCTTCACGACTGTCTTGGTGTGTTTGGACCATGATAGTTTGTTGGTGATGTGGACACCAAGGAACTTGAAGCTCTCAACCTGTTCCGCTACAGCCCCGTCGATGAGAATGGGTGCGTGCTCAGTCCTCTTTTTTTTCCTGTAGTCCACAATCATCTCCTTTGTCTTGATCACGTTGATGGAGAGGTTGTTATCCTGGCACCACACGGCCAGGTCTCTGACCTCCTCCCTATAGGCCGTCTCATCGTTGTCGTGATCAGGCCTACCACTGTTGTGTCATCGGCAAACTTAATGATGGTGTTGGAGTCGTGCCTGGCCATGCAGTCATGGGTGAACAGGGAGTACAGGAGGGGACTGAACACGCACCCCTGAGGGGCCCCCGTGTTGAGGATCAGCGTGGCAGATGTGTTGTTACCTACCCTTACCACCTGGGGGCGGCCTGTCAGGAAGTCCAGGATCCAGTTGCAGAGGGAGGTGTTTAGTCCAAGGGCCCTTAGCTTAGTGATGAGCTTTGAGGGCACTATGGTGTTGAACGCTGAGCTGTAGTCAATGAATAGCATTCTCACGTAGGTGTTCCTCTTGTCCAGGTGGGAAAGGGCAGTGTGGAGTGCAATAGAGATTGCATCATCTGTGGATCTGTTGGGGCGGTATGCTAATTAGGGTGGGTCTAGGGTTTCAGGGATAATGGTGTTGATGTGAGCCATGACCAGCCTTTCAAAGCACTTCATGGCTACAGACGTGAGTGCTACGGGTTGGTAGTCATTTATGCAGGTTATCTTAGTGTTCTTGGGTACAGGGACTATGGTGGTCTGCTTGAAACATGTTCAAATCAAATCAAATCAAATTTTATTGGTCACATGCGCCGAATACAACAGGTGCAGACATTGCAGTGAAATGCTTACTTACAGCCCTTAACCAACAGTGCATTTATTTTAAACAAAAAAAGTAAGAATAAAACAACAACAACAAAAAAGTGTTGAGAAAAAAAGAGCAGAAGTAAAATAAAGTGACAGTAGGGAGGCTATATATACAGTAAAATAAAGTGACAGTAGGGAGGCTATATATACAGGGGGGTACCGTTGCAGAGTCAATGTGCGGGGGCACCGGCTAGTTGAGGTAGTTGAGGTAATATGTACATGTGGGTAGAGTTAAAGTGACTATGCATAAATACTTAACAGAGTAGCAGCAGCGTAAAAAGGATGGGGTGGGGGGCAGTGCAAATAGTCCGGGTAGCCATGATTAGCTGTTCAGGAGTCTTATGGCTTGGGGGTAGAAGCTGTTGAGAAGTCTTTTGGACCTAGACTTGGCACTCCGGTACCGCTTGCCGTGCGGTAGCAGAGAGAACAGTCTATGACTAGGGTGGCTGGAGTCTTTGACAATTTTGAGGGCCTTCCTCTGACACCGCCTGGTATAGAGGTCCTGGATGGCAGGGAGCTTTGCCCCAGTGATGTACTGGGCCGTACGCACTACCCTCTGTAGTGCCTTGCGGTCAGAGGCCAAGCAGTTGCCATACCAGGCGGTGATGCAACCAGTCAGGATGCTCTCGATGGTGCAGCTGTAGAATTTTTTGAGGATCTGAGGACCCATGCCAAATCTTTTTAGTCTCCTGAGGGGGAATAGGCTTTGTCGTGCCCTCTTCACGACTGTCTTGGTGTGTTTGGACCATGATAGTTCGTTGGTGATGTGGACACCAAGGAACTTGAAGCTCTCAACCTGTTCCACTACAGCCCCGTCGATGAGAATGGGGGCGTGCTCAGTCCTCTTTTTTTTTCCTGTAGTCCACAATCATCTCCTTTGTCTTGGTCACGTTGAGGGAGAGGTTGTTGTCCTGGCACCACACGGCCAGATCTCTGACCTCCCTCCCTATAGGCTGTCTCATCGTTGTCGGTGATCAGGCCTACCACTGTTGTGTCGTCGGCAAACTTAATGATGGTGTTGGAGTCGTGCCTGGCCATGCAGTCATGGGTGAACAGAGAGTACAGGAGGGGACTGAGCACGCACCCCTGAGGGGCCCCCCGTGTTGAGGATCAGTGTGGCAGATGTGTTGTTACCTACCCTTACCACCTGGGGGCGGCCCGTCAGGAAGTCCAGGATCCAGTTGCAGAGGGAGGTGTTTAGTCCCAGGATCCTTAGCTTAGTGATGAGCTTAGAGGGCACTATGGTGTTGAATGCTGAGCTGTAGTCAATGAATAGCATTCTCACGTAGGTGTTCCTCTTGTCCAGGTGGGAAAGGGCAGTGTGGAGTGCGATAGAGATTGCATCATCTGTGGATCTGTTGGGGCGGTATGCAAATTGGAGTGGGTCTAGGGTTTCTGGGATTATGCTGTTGATGTGAGCCATGACCAGTCTTTCAAAGCACTTCATGGCTACAGACGTCAGTGCTACGGGTCGGTAGTCATTTAGGCAGGTTATCTTAGAGTTCTTGGGCACGGGGACTATGGTGGTCTGCTTGAAACATGTTGGTATTACAGACTCAGTCAGGGACATGTTGAAAATGTCAGTGAAGACACTTGCCAGTTGGTCAGCACATGCTCGGAGTACACGTCCTGGTAATCCGTCTGGCCCTGCGGCCTTGTGAATGTTGACCTGCTTAAAAGTCTTACTCACATCGGCTACGGAGAGCGTGATCACATAGTCGTCCGAACAGCTGGTGCTCTCATGCATGCTTCAGTGTTGCTTGCCTTGAAGCGAGCATAGAAGTGGTTTAGCTCGTCTGGTAGGCTTGTGTCACTGGGCAGCTCGCGGCTGTGCTTCCCTTTGTAGTCTGTAATAGTTTTCAAGCCCTGCCACATCCGACGAGCGTCAGAGCCAGTGTAGTATGATTCAATCTTAGACCTGTATTGACTCTTTGCCTGTTTGATGGTTCGTCGGAGGTCATAGCGGGATTTCTTATAAGCGTCCGGGTTAGAGTCCCGTTCCTTGAAAGCGGCAGCTCTACCCTTTAGCTCAGTGCGGATGTTTCCTGTAATCCATGGCTTCTGGTTGGGGTATGTACGTACGGTCACTGTGGGGACGACATCATCGATGCACTTATTGATGAAGCCAGTGACTGATGTGGTGTACTCCTCAATGCTGTCTGAAGAATCCCGGAACATGTTCCAGTCTGTGCTAGCAAAACAGTCCTGTAGCTTAGCATCTGCGTCATCTGACCACTTTTTTATTAACCGAATCACTGGTGCTTCCTGCTTCAGTTTTTGCTTATAAGCAGGAATCAGGAGGATAGAGTTATGGTCAGATTTGCCAAATGGAGGGCGAGGGAGAGCTTTGTATGCGTCTCTGTGTGTGGAGTAAAGGTGGTCTAGAGTTTTTTTCCCTCTGGTTGCACATTTAACATGCTGGTAGAAATTAGGTAGAACGGATTTAAGTTTCCCTGCATTAAAGTCCCCGGCTACTAGGAGCGCTGCATCTGGATGAGCGTTTTCCTGTTGATTAATGGCCTTGTACAACTCATTCAGTGCAATCTTAATGCCAGCATTGGTTTGTGGTGGTAAATAGACAGCTATGAAAAATATAGATGAAAACTCTCTTGGTAAATAGTGTGGTCTACAGCTTATCATAAGATACTCTACCTCAGGCGAGCAAAACCTCGAGACTTCCTTGGTATTTGATTTTGTGCACCAGCTGTTGTTTACAAATATACAGAGACCGCCACCCCTTGTCTTACCAGAGTCTGCAGTTCTGTCCTGTCGATGTAGCGTATAGCCCGCTAGCTGAATGTTATCATTGTTGTCGTTCAGCCACGACTCCGTGAAACATAAGATATTACAGTTTTTAATGTCCCGTTGGTAGGATAACCGTAATCTTAAATCGTCAATTTTATTCTCAAAAGATTGAACGTTGGCTAATAGGATTGATGGGAGAGGCAGTTTACTCGCTCGCCGTCGGATCCTTACGAGGCACCCGGATCTGCGTCCGCGATATCTCCGTCTCTTCCTCACGCGAATGACGGGGATCTGGGACTTGTCGGGTGTCTGTATGATATCCTTCGCGAACGCCTCGTTGAAGAAAAAATATTCGTCCAATGCGAGGTGAGTAATCGCTGTCCTGATATCCAGAAGCTCTCTTTGGTTATAAGAGACGATGGCAGAAACATTATGTACAAAATAAATTACAAATAACGCGGAAAAACACACATAATAGTACAATTGGTTAGAGGGCTGTAAAACGGCAGCCATCTTCTTCCGGCGCTGTTCTGATATTACAGACTCAGTCAGGGACATGTTGAAAATGTTAGTGAAGACACTTGCCAGTTGGTCAGCGCATGCTCGGAGTACGTGTCCTGGTAATCAGTCTGGCCCTGTGGCCTTGTGAATGTTGACCTGCTTAAAAGTCTTACTCACATCGGCTATGGAGAGCGTGATCACATAGTCATCCGGAACAGCTGATGCTCTCATGCATGCTTCAGTGTTGCTTGCCTCGAAGCGAGCAAAGAAGTGATTTAGCTCGTCTGGTAGGCTTGTGTCACTGGGCAGCTCGCGGCTGTGCTTCCCTTTGTAGTCTGTAATAGTTTGCAAGCCCTGCCACGATTCAATCTTAGTCCTGTATTGACTCTTTGCCTGTTTGATGGTTCGTTGGAGGGCATAGCGGGATTTCTTATAAGCGTCCGGGTTAGAGTCCCGCTTGAAAGCGGCAGCTCTACCCTTTAGCTCAGTGCGGATGTTGCCTGTAATCCATGGCTTCTGGTTGGGGTATATACTGTACGTACGGTCACTGTGGGGACGACGTCATCGATGTACTTATTAATGAAGCCAGTGACTGATGTGGTGTACTCCTCAATGCCATCGGAAGAATCATATTCCAGTCACCCGACACAACTTCATTTAGGCCACAAAGGTACTGTTCTCTTGTTCCAAGGTACAATGTAGACAGGTGTGAGAGGTGTGAGGAAGAATTGCCACCTGTTTTGTCTCTACATCCCTGTAGTCACCATGTTATAACTTGTGAAAGTGGCTTGGGACAGGGAGGGAGGAAGGGCCATGGGTCATCCCCTTGTCACACTGAGAGGGTGCCAATGAAAGTGCACTGAGACTGAAGGCAAATGACAACAGATTTAACAGATTAGTGCCGGAGGACCCACAGCACTTGGATGAGACTGAGCGTGATGTTGAGGATGTGAGGTGTTAGACCCTCTCTGTGGTGTGCCTTTGTTTGCTAATGGTTTAGGGCTAGGCAGTCAGGTTTACCACTGCCCTCAAGATCTGTTTGCAAACAATCCTGATTGCTGGATATGTGTAGCCTATAAACAGACATCCTGAACCTTTTCTTTAGTTTGAATGTGAACGTATGTTTTGGTGGACGGTAGTGGGGTGGGTACATTTGGTTTAGTATTTCATTGCAGGGGGCTGGATTATTTCCTACATTCTACTCGTTACATCTCCACAATTTTATTTGACTGGTAACCCAAGTAAATTGTATTTAAAAGGCCCAATGTACCATACCATATTAAATACGGGATGTTGACTTTGTGTAAATTCCTCTGTCTGTATTCTGTCTGTACATTTGCCTATTGCTGGCAGCACCACTTCACTAAGTCAAATTCCGGGGATGTGTAAATGGACTTGGTGAATAGAAGTGATTCTGATTCTAAAGAATTGAAATCTTCAATCTAAACTTCTACTTCTCTACACTGGGTGCTATAACTGTGTGAGCAATAAGGATGACCTTTTAGTGTTACCTCTCTGGCAGTCAGCCCCTCAGTGTAACAGTTACTTGGGTCCTTAGGGTGTGTTTTGCAAGTCAACAATCCAAACAAAGCAGGAATACCCTGCTCTGGCTGATTGAGAAGGCCCAATTCAGTGCGTTAAATAGTGGATTAAAGAGTCAGGCCGACTGAAAGGCCACAGCGCAACCCCAGACCAGGGAGTTAAGGACCCATGAATAAGATTAATAAGATGTGGAGACTCACACACAAAGGTACTGTGTCACTCACACCAGAGATGGGAATGTTGACGTCACGTCTCTCGCACGGGAATACGTCAAGGTGTAAAACATGCTATGCCACGGTTGACTGAAACGTTTTATTACATGTTTCAAATACTGTGCGTATGTGCAGCTCATTGTTGAGGATTTTTTATTTTACTCCAGACTACAGATGTGATAGCAGCACTATGGAGCTTTAATAATCTGATAAATATTGTTATATCAGAAGTCTTTCCGCATGGGTGGCCTAGTTAGGCAAGAAGACACAGCATTGTCAGCTCTGGTAGTGGTCACCATGGAGATGGGCTAGACTTGGGGAGCTATCCGGCTTACTGGAAACGTGGTTTATTGTTGACTTTCAGGGAAGGGGAGGGGGCCTGCTTGTGGGGTGAGGGGTGGGAGGGGAGGGGAGCATGGTCTCTTACTTCCTGGTAGTATGGACGTTTGCTCAGCGGGGCATTCTCTCATTGTCCATGCATCTAAATGCATCTCTCTCACCTCTCAGGTCAGGTGCAATGACTCGTTGCCAGGCCTGTCAAAGGGCAAGTCGTAAGGAGGTTGCACATACAGTACCAGTCAAAAGTTTGGACACACCTACTCATTCAAGGGTTTTTCTTTATTTTTTTACTATTTTCTACATTGTAGAATAATAGTGAAGAC
The DNA here is from genome assembly GCF_020615455.1 of Coregonus clupeaformis. Lineage (NCBI taxonomy): Eukaryota > Metazoa > Chordata > Actinopteri > Salmoniformes > Salmonidae > Coregonus > Coregonus clupeaformis. The sequence continues at coordinate 101,761 of NW_025534570.1, read as the reverse complement.
ATCAAAACTATGAAATAACACATATGGAATCATGTAGTAAGCAAAAAAGTGTAAACAAATCAAAATATATTTTATATTTGAGATTCTTCAAATAGCCGACCCTTTGCCTTGATGACAGCTTTGCACACTCTTGGCATTCTCTCAACCAGCTTCACCTGGAATGCTTTTCCAACAGTCTTGAAGGAGTTCCCACATATGCTGAGCACTTGTTGGCAGCTTTTCCTTCACTCTGCGGTCTGACTCATCCCAAACCAAATCAATTGGTTTGAGGTCAGGGGATTGTGGAGGCCAGGTCATCTGATGCAGCACTCCATCACTCTCCTTCTTGGTAAAATAGCCCTTACACAGCCTGGAGGTGTGTTGGGTCATTGTCCTGTTGAAAAACAAATTATAGTCCTACTAAGCCCAAACCAGATGGGATGGCGTACCGCTGCAGAATGCTGTGGTAGCCATGCTGGTTAAGTGTGCCTTGAATTCTAAATGAATCACAGACAGTGTCACCAGCAAAGCACCCCCACACCATAAAACCTCCTCTTCCATGCTTTACGGTGGGAAATACACATGCGGAGATCATCCGTTCACCCATACCACGTCTCACAATGCCACGGCGGTTGGATCCAAAAATCTCCAATTTGGACTCCAGACCAAAGGACAGATTTCCACCAGTCTAATGTCCATTGCTCGTGTTTCTTGGCCCAAGCAAGTCTCTACTTCTTATTGGTGTCCTTTAGTAGTGGTTTCTTTGCAGCAAGTCGACCATGAAGGCCTGATTCACACAGTCTCCTCTGAACAGTTGATGTTGAGATGTGTCTGTTACTTGAACTCTGTGAAGCATTTATTTGGGCTGCAATTTCTGAGGCTGGTAACTCTAATGAACTTCTCCTCTGCAGCAGAGGTAACTCTGGATCTTCCATTTCTGTGGCGGTCCTCATGAGAGCCAGTTTCATCATTGCACTTGATGGTTTTTATGACTGCACTTGAAGAAACGTTCAAAGTTATTGAACTGTTCCGTATTGACTGACCTTCATGTCTTAAAGTAATGATGGACTGTTGTTTCTCTTTGCTTATTTGAGCTGTTCTTGCCATAATATGGACTTGGTCTTTTACCAAATAGGGATATCTTCTGTATACCACTCCTACCTTGTCACAACACAACAGATTGGCTCAAATTCCACAAATTAACTTTTAAGAAGGCACACCTGTTAATTGAAATGCATTCCAGGTGACTACCTCATGAAGCTGGTTAAGAGAATGCCAAGAGTGTGCAAAGCTGTCATCAAGGCAAAGGGTGGCTATTTGAAGAATCTCAAATTTAAAATATATTTTGATTTGTTTAACACTTTTTTGGTTACTATATGATTCCATATGTGTTATTTCATAGTTTTGATGTCTTCACTATTATTCTACAATGTAAAAAATAGTAAAAATAAAGAAAAACCCTTGAATGAGTAGGTGTGTCCAAAGTTTTGACTGGTAGTGTCATGCACCCTTCCAAGAGCCCTTTCATTCACAACATTGGTTAACTATTTACATTGAAAGTGAGAAAATAAAAATATGATATGATAAAAATGCAAAGAAGGCATTTATCAATATTAATAAAAAAATAAGGTTATCACATATTAATGACATTCCAGTGGTACTATGGAGCAATAAGATTGTGTTTAACACTTGTCTATTTAGAGAATTGCAACACATTCTTAGCCAGGTGATATCAATTTTTTTATACTCATGCTTTGTTTAACAACTAAGCTGCAGGTCTGGGAGACTGTGTTCCTTGTGGCCTCATCACAGCAGATAAAAAGCCTTATTCATTAGCATCAGTGTATTGTGGGATTCCTGAAATAAAAATGTAAAATGTTGTGCTTTGCTGCCCTCTTATGAACTTTATGAGAACTTCTCTCAAAAATGTATGGAGAGGTGCACTAAGACCCAGTCGTCACTAGTTAACACCGCCACAAAGTCATAATTATAGCTAAACCCCCGTCTATTTCTACAATTTAGATTCTTCAAATCAGATTTGAAACCTAACCCTAACTTTAAATGAAGACCAAAAAAACTAATGTTTGTTTGAATTTTTTTAAACGATACAGACAATTTTGACTTTGTGGCTGTCTTATCTAGTTGAAACCCTCGGACCCAGGATGATTTGACTGCAGTCTACCTATCAAACATGGCTGACCAAAACAAAACATCAGCTGAAGTCGAATTCGGCAATGAATTACTAAGGTAAGTGTACAGTTTGAACGCCGTGTTTTTTAATAGTCACTGGGTGAATCGTTTTTACATAATAGTTTTTGTTAAATAAGCTAGCTAATTTCGTACAGTTTTGTTGTGAAATTCGAACTGTTTACATATACACGTGTTAGCAGCTAGCTAGTTAACCCTCGTAGACGTTAACTGCTACGGACAACGCTAGCTATGGAACCTGAATATGTGGTCGTCCTGTGTGTCAGCGGTCGAATATTTTAATGGATGTCTAACCGAATTAACTAAATGGAAGAGCGGCATTTTCTGGGGGTGATTTCTTACCATATATAGTGAGTAAGACATGTAGCCAGTGCTGACACCAATTGTAGACAGTCAGTCCCTGCAACTTATTGTGCTTCTGATTCAATCACAGCCCATCTGAGCTGTTCGAAGCCCGCACGCGCAGCCACAAGATCCCGGTGCGCGGGCAGAAGGATTTCATTCCCACTGGGTCGGATCGCCAAAGGGATAGGCTTCAGCAGAGTTTGGACGAGCACTGGAATCTAGTATCTGAGGATCGAGTGGAGAGGCTGTGAGTAATGGATGGATGGAGGAACCAAGGACGACTAGACTAGAGTGACCGCTACTAGTAGAATTAGATACTGTATGTGCCATCAACTTTATATATTGTTGGTAGATGATTAGACATAGTCCATATGTATTTGCAGCTTAATATACATGTAAATTCATTGGTATTACTGTGCTTTACAGCTGGTGGCTTGACTCACTCCTTTGTTTTTGTGCCAAGGGGGAACCTGGTGAAGGCTGTGTGGATTCCCAGTGACAGGATAGTGGAGCTGCAGTCACCAGCGGTGAGTAATGGTCCATCAGAGAGAGAGAGGGATTTTGCCATGACAAACTCTCTGCCTCTGCTGATGTCTATTCGAACTCACCTAGAGCTCACCTCTCATTAACATTTAGTATAGGCTAATGTCTGAAGATTTCACATGAAAACTGACATTACATTACTTCTCTGTTCTGCTGTAGGGGAAGTTTTGGCAGACAATGGGGTTTTCTGCCCATGGTAAGCAATGTCTACATCCAGAAGAGGCTCTCTATCTAATGGAGTGTGTAAGTGCATGGGCTCTGCGTTGCCAATAAACATGTTAATCAGGGAGTTGTTACCAGCTCACACCATTCAGGTTATAATTATCCCTAGCCGGAATGTTGTTAACCTAATAAAGATATTTCCATTAGTTTGATATGTGGATCCAAATAAGACTAACACAGTTTATGTAATTCAGACAATCATGTATTTATCTTATAATTGTGATCCCTTGTGATCCTCATAATGAATAGGGGAACCTGCAAGTGTTCTACCAAGACCTGCCACTGTCCATCCAAGAGGGCTATGAGAGATTTCTATACTCAAAGACAATGAGTATACAACATTACCAGGTATGAGAAAATACAATATAATAACATTTAAGCAGGTATAAACAATGTATCACAGAGCGTAAAGATCCTAAATCATAAACGTATGATTTGACCTAACGTGATGATTTTATTTCCTCTAAAGGTTTTTGGCCATTTGAAGCGACTTGGCTATGTGGTGAACAGATTTGATCCCAGGTAATTGTCTCCCGCACGGGCATGGACTAGTCTAGATTCTAAGGCCTTCCCTTTAACTGGAACCTTTTCCTTAGTTGCATGCAAGCGACTGTATTTATGATCTGAGGATTGGTGTTGTTCCCTGTAGTTCTGTGCCATCGCAGTATGAGAGGCAGTTGAACCTGCCCCAGTCCCGAGACAGATCAGGAAGACTTTCGAAGAGGAAACACAGCCACAGCCCCACCTCCAGGTGAGTGAGCAGACACAGACACACCCAGTTTATATTTAGACATGGTTTAATCACTCAGTCAACCCACACACCTCAATGTGATTACTGTCCAATGTGAAACCATGCCTTTCTGACTCTTCTACTGCGCTCCAGGCACACAGGAACACAGGAGGGCCCCACTTCTAAGAGAATGGAGGAGGAGTTAGACTGCAACAGAGAGGAAGAGGACAAGAATCCTGACCCTCTTACAGCCCCAGACATTGATGAAATCCAGACAGCATCACACATTGACCCCACCACCTCAACCGAGGGTGGCCAGGGCAGGAGCTGGTGGTCAAAGGAAGGCTCCCCAGACCCTGAGCTGCCAGGTCAGCTCCAGAGCTCTGGCTCCCCACGCTGGGACTTCAGCTCCATCCCCTTCCCAGACCTGGGCTCCAGACGCTGGCTCCCCAGCAGCCTGACCTCCCCAGACCCCTGCCTGCTGCCCGGGGCTGTGGGGTCAGTGGGGGCTTGCGATGTGGTCCCCTGGCTGCAGAGGCTCAACCTGCGGGAGGTGAGGATGTCCCGGCGGGAGAGGGAGCGGGACAGGGACCGGTACCGGCGGGACGTCAACCAGGACAGAGAGGTACGACGTTGCAGGAACTGGGCAGAGTACCGGGAGCTGCAGGAGAGAAGGATTCAACAGAGCCGCAGAGATAGGCCGGCACACCTGTGGGAGGGGCCGGTCACACCCCTACATGACCCTGCACAGGTCTCTTCAACTGGTAAGACTAATCTGGAGCTCATTGCTCAAGTTCATATAAATTCCCATATCTGTTTACTCTCTGTGATTCATCGTTACATTAACTCATTATCCCATGTGGTTTACCGAAGTTTAATTACATTGTTCATAAGCAGTATCATGAATGGTTAAAGGTCTAAATGGTTTTTACGTTTCTTCCTTCTTGGACGCAGGTGAGCTGCTGGATAAAATCAATGTGATCAAATCCACACGGCTGCTGGAGGGAGCATCCAGGTATTCCTCTCTTTAGGATCTTATCTAGAAACCATCATTTAATTTAGTAGGAATTATTTTCTAGGCTTTTCTGAGTGTTCCATCCCGGTTTGAAACATATACTAAAAATTGGGAAATCAATCAATCTGCCATCATTAACACAATGTAAAAATCTAATGATTTATTCTTGAAATATTAAAATAGCAAGGGTGACCGGAAAAACAAATTGATACAATTTCAGGCCAAGTGGCAAACAATAATACAGGCACTAGGGATGGGGGTGTGAGCATGCGGGTCTGGGCAGATGAGATGTAGTCATTGTTTGTGTGGGTCTGTAAATTGTTGTTTGTATATGGAGTGAAAAAATAAATAAGATGAGGGAAACTCTATACTGTGGGTTTGTTGAATATGATTAATATTGTCTTAGGATGACATGTACAATATGACGTAGTGGTGCCTGCCTTGTGTTTTGACATTGGGCCTTGTCCTCTCAGTTTGAAAGGTTCAGAGGAGTGGAGGATCTGTTTCAACATTTACCAACCCGACACGGTCGCTGAATTCAAGAAGAGCACTCCCGGAAAACCCTATTCTCGCATGTGTGTGTGCAGGTAAACATCCCAAAACTGGCGGGGGTGTGTTTGCATACTTTATAATCAGTAAAAAAAAAATACATTAAAAAAAAGATATAATACCATTTTCAAAAGAGATAACACAACTGCCATCGAAAGTAATCCTAAATGTATTATTATCAAATGCTACTGCACAACGAATAATGTCTGCTGTCTTCTACCAGTTTCGATGGTCCAGTGCCTGACTTGTGGACAATGAAATTGCTGGCTTTCCAGAGTGGGGACATCCCGGTCACCTATGCAGTGGTGGACCACGGGGACATCTCCTTCTACTCCTTCAAGGACTTCCAGATACCCACAGACGTGTCCTTCTGAGGGTCTGACCACAGCAACCAGTCACACAGCCCTGGTTTAACAACTGTACCCTGCCAAGACTGACTGGGGTGGATCTGAAACTCTGCAACTGGAACTAATGCCAAAGAAATGAACAAAACTGAATTGTCTGAGTGAATTGATGAACTGCAGTCCTCACACTGCTTGATGCTGTAGTATGCCTTCCTCCTGTGTTGCAGACTTCTTTTAGTGGCATATGGTAGCTTAGTGGTTAAGAGCGTTGTGCCAGTAACCGAAAAGTCGCTGGTTCTAATCCCCAAGCCGACTAGGTGAAAAATCTGTCGATGTGCCCTTGAGCAAGGCACTTAACCCTAAGTAAGTCCTGTAAGTCGCTCTGGATAAGAGCGTCTGCTAAATGACTAAAATGTAAATGTAAATATGATCGTCTGCATCTGATTGAAGGTAACCTACATAGTCACCATGTCTCATACCAAGCATGGTTTTGTAAAGCCTCTGAAGATTTTGAACCGAATTGACCCGGTTTTCTTCTGCCTTTATCTCATCACCACCATTTGGTTTCCTGGTATTCATATACTGTGTCAGGAGTGGCTTCACTAGGTATGCACTTAGTATAGATACGGTATGTGTAGATTATTCGTATAGCTCAGCCCTTTGTTTTTGTCTGCTATCTGCCCATGTTTGAGATGTATCGAGTCAGCTTTACTGACTGGCCTTTTGTTGTTGTAACCTCACATTTAAGTTACCTGACTCCTGTTCTCTTGTTTTTGTTTCAAATTGCTTGTAAATGAGGGTCTGTATCTGTAGAGTTTATCTTCACTTTATGACTTTGTGGTTGAGTTATTGTGGCATCGTTCTCATTGGTTTACTGTCCTTCCTTACAAAACCAATCCCCCAAAACCCAAGTGTTGCCTACCATACACTTCTGCCCATTACATAAAGAAAATAACCTTTATTCTACTTTTATGACATTCTGTCTGCAATCTATGGGTCTAGTAAGCCTCTGTAATAATGTTTTCTTTCCATTTCCTTTGGGTGGTGTAATCTGAAAATGTAAAGCACATACTCTTCTCTCTTTATATCAGTCCACAAACTCAGTGGTGGTAAAACATTGAGTTGAGATTACTGACCACAACCTGCTCCTCTCAGCTCTAGCTTACCAGCAAACCCTGTCCATCTGTGACGTGCAGTACAATAATAAACTGGATCTCCACCCTTCAGGATCACATTGTCTCTAAGTCAATAGGTTAGGAGGTGCATCAAACTGCAGATTTGATCCATAATAGAAGGGTCATTCCATGAAGAGTGCCTTTTGCATCCTTTTCATATTTTAAGTAGAAATTGTTCACCAATATTGCATTTTATAAGCATGTTATATTAAATGAAGTGCCCTTTATTATAGACCACATGGAGAATTCAATTAATATGAATAAAGGCTTGCTAAAGTGCCAAAATTCAGCATCAACCCTGTGCCACTTCTAGAAAGATTTTTAACCCACTTAATCCCAAAATGTCTCCCAAGTTTCACCATCATTGTAAAGTCCTAGTTATTTTGTTGCTTTGATAAAGTCATTTCTGAAGATGATTATTTCATTTGATTAGTGATTTATTTATTTAAATATGTCCCTCATTTTAAGGTCAACCCTGTTATGTGAACTGAACTCTCATTTTAATATGGTGAAACTATTCCTTTTAAAATATTTTTCTAAAGAAACATTGAACATCTAATAGTCAAATCATAGAGTAAAAGCAGGTGAGCTGGTTCTACAATTTTTGTTGTTGTTGCAATATTCTGGTGTTTTGTGGTGAGAAAATGAGCGGGTCGAGCATAACACGTCAACCCTGTTACCCATAAACAGGCTAGACGATTTTTTACAATTTCATTTTTGTGAAGCTTGCATTTAATTGCTACTCCCACAATGGGATTTATGGCTGAATATAAGAAGACATATTAAACACTGTTACTTTATTTGGCACTTAATAGGCACTTACTATAGTAATTAATTTATTTAACCTCTTGAGATGGGAAAACATGTTATGAAGTTGAACATGTGCTCTTTATGACAGAAGGTTTTGGCTTGAACACTGTACCTTTGACAATGGCCCTGAGAAAAGTCAACTAGCCTTTTGATTGGGCCACACTCACATCATATTCTCATTCGCATATAAAACACAGCCCTCCCACTTGGACACCATTCTGCTGGACCTGTGAGCCTAAACATACAGCAATGAGCACTCTGTGGCTTCTGTGTTCACTCGCTCTGATGGGTGAGTTCTCATTTTTGATTTCTCTCAGCTCCTCTCTTTCTCCTTGTTTGTCGTTGGCTTCTAAGAGAATAAGAAATTTTTTGGCACTTTATTGAAAATTGAACTTGTGTATGAGTCCCATATTCTACCACATGTATGTATAACCCATCCACTGTGCCACTGTTTATCAGTTGTGATCCATGTCTTCTGTAATCTAAGGTGTAGGGTCTGTTCTCCTTAGCAGGTGGTGTCTCCACTATGGAGGACTGTTCCTACCGGCGTCTTCAGGATCACCTGGGTCTGTCACAGAAAAATGAGATTACAACAGGTCTGCGGCCTGTGGTGCACTGGACCAATTCTACACAAGTTATGGTGGACATGATTCTGTTTGGTATTATGGATTTGGTAAGCCTTTTATAAGTCTTAACCCTTGGGCAACATTTTGTTGGGTGAGCTCTGCCCCCCTGCATATGATAAATACAATTACAACACATCACAATGACCGTGTTCCAGGCTGACTACATTACAGACACGTGCCAGGTCTCACAACGCCCGGATAGGCGTTTAACATATCAGCTACACACATTTACATGTACATTTTTGTCATTTAGCAGACGCTCTTATCCAGAGCGACTTACAGTTTTTTTAATTTATTTTTTATACTGGCCCCCCCATGGGAATCGAACCCACAACCCTGGCGTTGCAAACGCCATGCTCTATCAACTGAGCTACATCCCTGCCGGCCATTCCCTCCCCTACCCTGGACGACGCTGGGCCAATTGTGCGCCGCCCATGAGTCTCCCGGTCGTGGCCGGCTGCGACAGAGCCTGGATTCGAACCAGGATCTCTAGTGGCACAGTTAGCACTGCGATGCAGTGCCTTAGACCACTGCGCCACTCAGGAGCTCACATCATATGATAGCAATCCAAATCAAATCAAAGTTTATTGGTCGCGTACACAGATGTGCAGTAAGTCGCTCTGGATAAGAGCGTCTGCTAAATGACGTAAATTTATATGTAATGTGCAGGTGTTTTACAGTATGTTTGTAGCTCCAACAGTGCAGTAGAATGTCTCAAATACAATGCAAATACACAAATAATCAAAAGTACAAAATAAATCAAGAAATGACAACGGATCCAATTAACAATTCAGAGTAGATACAATGCTATGAAAAAGTATTTGCCCCCTTTCTAATTTTCTCTACTTTTGCATATTTGTGATACTGAATGTTATCAGATCTTCAACCAAAACCGAATATTAGATAAAGGGAACATAAGTGGACAAATAACACAACAATTACATATTTATTTCATAAACAAAGTTATGCAACACCCAATTCCCCTGTGTGAAAAAGTAATTGCCCCCTTACACTCAATAACTGGTTGTGCCACCTTTAGCTGCAATGACTCCAACCAAATGCTTCCTGTAGTTGTTGATCAGTCTCTCACGTTGCTGTGGAGGAATTTTGGCCCACTCTTCCATGCAGAACTGCTTTAACTCAGTGACGTGTGGGTTTTCAAGCATGAACTTCTCATTTCAAGTCCTGCCACAACATCTCAATTGGGATTAGGTCTCGACTTTGACTAGGCCATTCCAAAACTTCAAATTTGTTGCTTTTTAGCAATTTTCATGTAGACTTGATTGTGTGTTTTGGATCATTGTCTTGCTGCATTACCCAGCTGCGCTTCAGCTTCAGCTCACAGACGGATGGTCTGACACTCTCCTGTAGAATTCTCTGATACAGAGCAGAATTCATGGTTCCTTCTATTAAGGCAAGTCGTCCAGGTCCTGAGGCAGCAAAGCATCCCCAAACCATTACACCACCACCACCATGCTTGACCTTTGGTATGATGTTCTTACTGTGGAATGCAGAGTCTGGTTTTCGCCAGGCATTACTGGAACCATGTTAAGTTAATACTTGCTTTGAACAAATATTGCATACAAATATATAGCAAAAAAGCATTGTATTTTACTACCTTTAGTACTGCAATGTTGCCCTGGGGGTACAAAAGATTATGATTGGATTATCATTTGTAAGCCCCAAACCTCACAAAACAAGACATCATTTTCTGGGGGGATGAAAACTAAAAAGGCATGCAGTATAGGGTACTGTAGTGTTTATAGCTTAATGTGGTTATTTCAACTATGTCAGCAGTTTGTTATGAAGTGTGCAAGTGGATTTATGTTAGTAAATATGCATGGTGTACACACACTTAGAAAGAAAGTGCTATCTAGAACCTAAAAGGGTTATTCGGCTGTCCCCACAGGAGAACCCTTTGAAGAACCCTTTTTGGTTCCAGGTCAAACCATTTCCACAGAGGGTTCTACCTGGAACCCAAAAGGGTTCTCCTATGGGGACAGCCGAATAACCCTTTTTTCTAAGAGTGTATGTACTACTACCGCCACATACAGGTAACTGCCAAAACAATGGAAACGCTTGAGTAAATGAGGGATACAAAGTATATTGAAAACAGGTGTGGTTCCTGAGTTAATTAAGCAATTAACATCCCATCATGCTTAGTGTCATGTATAAAAATACTGGGCAGGCCATTATTTTGGCTACCATGGCAATGCCCCCATCCACTGGGCACAAGTGGTCACTGAATGTTTTGAGATGCATGAAAATTATGTAAACCATATGCCATGCCAAGCCGTCTGTCACCAGATCAACCCAATTGAACACTTATGTGAGATTCTGGAGTGGTGCCTGAGGCAGCATTTTACACCACCATCAACAAGACACCAAATGATGTCGCATCCCTCCAATAGAGTTCCAGACACTCGTACAATCAATTCCAAGGTGCATTTAAGCTGTTCTGGCTCGTGGTGGCCCAAAGCCCTGTTAAGACCCTTTGTTGGTGTTTCCTTTATTTTGGCAGTTACCTGTACATCAATTGAATTTATTCATTTCTGATTGTCTGCAGAACGAGAAGTCCTCAACTTTCACCAGCTATGTCTTAATCTCAACAGTAAGTACAGATGCTGTTGATATTTTTTCACTCCTATGTATTTCCCTTACGGTCTGTTGTAATCATAATTGATTTTCATGTACCTTTACTTTCTTAACCCCTGTTATGTACAGGCCTGGGTGAATTACTTCATAGCTTGGGATCCAAAGGAATTTTGTGGAATTAAAAAAATGACTGTTCCAAGAGAAAGGGTCTGGATACCAGATATAAGTATCCAAGAAGAGTGAGTACCATTCATACGTCTCAGCAATATTTTAGCAGTCAACCCATTTTCACTATGGAGTGATATTTTCCCTTTCTGTTTCATTAAAATGTAACACATGAATAGCTTTGTAATTATACTATAACATGAGATAATAATAACAAGTTATCCTTCTCTACTTCATCGTTAGCCTTTATGTACAGTCCATCACAATGAAATACCATTTATCAAAGTGTTTCCACACTTTACGTTTGTATGTTTGACAAGGGGTCAAATAACACTAAACGAAGTGCTCATACCACACAGTGTCACGCCCTGGCTCTGGGGACGCTTGTATGTTGAGCCAGGGTGTGAGTGTTCTTTATGTTGTTCTAGTTTTGTGTTTCTAGGGTATAGTTCTTGTATTGTGTTTCTATGTTGGCCAGAGTGGTTCTCAATCAGAGGCAACGAGTGTCAGCTGTTGCTGGTTGTCTCTGATTGGGAACCATATTTAAACAGTCTGTTTTTCCACAGTGTTTGTGGGATCTTGTTCCTGTTGTAGGTTTGTGGTTTGCACCTTTGGACGTCACGTATCGTTTTTGTTATTTTGTTCGTGTATCAATAATAAAAGCATGTTCGCAAATAACGCTGCGCCTTGGTCCTCTGTATACGACGATCGTGACACACAGTCATTACTACATAACGTAGCATGCCAATAAAACACCTGTCGTTGCTGTACCTTTCATTGATGTCGTCCAACAACGATGAGACAGGGAGGAGGTGAGAGCCCTGGTGGAGTGGTGCAAAGATAATAACCTCTCCCTCAACAAAATGAAGGAGCTGATTGTGGACTACAGGAGACAGCAGAGAGAGAGAGCACGCCCCCATCCACATGGACGGGGCAGCAGTGGAGAAGATCAAAAGCTTAAAGTTCTTCAGCGTGCACATCACTGAGGACCTGAAATGGTCCCTACACACCGACACCGTGGTGAAGGCGCAACAGCGCCCCTTCAACCTCAGGAGGCTGAAGAAATTCAGTTTGTCCCCTAAGACTCTCAAACTTCTACAGATGCACCATCGAGAGCATTCTGTTGGGCTGTATCACAGCCTGGTAAGGCAACTGCACCACCCACAACCGCAGGGCTCTCCAGAGGGTGGTGCGGTCAGCCCAACGCTTCACTGGGGGCACACTGCCTGCCCTCCAGGACATCTATAACACCTGGTGTTACAAGAAGGTCAAGAAGATAATCAAGGACCTCAGCCACCCGAGCCACGACCTGTTCACCCTGCTACCATCTAGCAGGTGGAGACAGTACAGGTGCATCAAAGCTGGGACCGAGAGACTAAAAAACAGCTTCTATCTCCAGGTCATCAGACTGCTGAACAGTTTTCACTAGCCGGCCTCCGCCCGGTACCCAGCCCTGCACCTTTGTCACTGTTACTAGCCGACTACGACAGGGTACTCTACCCTTCACCTTAGAGACTGCTTCCCTAAGTACACAGTCATTGAACACTGGTCACTTTAATGATGTATTGGTCTAAAAAAAATTCTGTGATTAGAAACATAAGATTAACATTCCTGCAACATTATTTTGTTGAAATATAATTTGATCTGAGAAATTAAAGTTCAACTCGTTATATGTAAGTACTGTTATCGACATAGCTCATCCATATAAATACTGCTGTACATACCTTTTTCATGTTCATACGTCTATACACACCAGGTATTTATGATTACGGACTCTGACATTGCCGTTTTCAATAATGCTCAATCTGATGTTTCTTTATTTCTTGTTTATTCTTTGTATTAGTTTTGTCCTGTTAGCTATTTACTGCATTGCTGGCAGCATCTGACATGAAAACAGAACCAATACTGCCTGGTGAGAAAAGCTACAGAGTGCTAGATATAGGGGAAGTAATCAGGGTAGTGATGAAGTCCAGGTGTGCCTAATGATGGTTGCCAGGTGTGCCAAATGATGGGTTGCCAGGACCGGTGGTTAGTAAACCGGCGACGTCGAGCCCCGGAGCGGGGGAGTGGGAGTAGATGTGTCACGTCCGCTAATCTGTGTAAGCGACAAATAAACGTTGATTGGATTATTTGTAGTTGATTGTTAACCATAGAAACCATAATGACATACTGATAAAAAGTGATCATCTTTCAGCTAGCCTTTGTAGGGAACAAACAATGGGCATTGGAGCTGAATATGAGAACCCTATGTCTCTGTGTGTTTAGTGCACTGTTTCAGGGGCAAAATACAAAGCTGCTTTTATGAAAAGTCTGTTTCCACCCATTAAAACTGGTCTGTTTGGTGTCCTTTGAAACCTGATCTCAGTCTGGGATTGGATGCACAACCTTTTTTGCCTTCGCACTGTCCCACTGAACTATACTTCTGAACTTCCTTTACCAATTGCACCATTATATATTTTATATAATGTTGTAACCTTCTAAATCTTTGAATTTTTGGTCCTTCATAGTAACAAGCTCTGATGTTATTCAGAAGTAACAAATATCATTGTCTTCCTTGGTAAAGAAAGTAAAGTCTTACAGTGGCCAAATACTGATACATCTTTGTCTGCACCTTCAGCATCTCTGATACAGGTAGCACCATATTGAGCCCATATGTCCAGGTGCATCATAATTGGTTAGCTCAAGTGATCGACCAGCGCCGGCTGACCACTTCCTGCAAGATGGATCTTTATAGGTTCCCCCTTGACACTCAGAGCTGCAGCGTCACCTTTAAGTCCATGATACACAGAGGTACCCCCCCCCCCAACACACGCACGTCTTTGTAACTTAGCCTCTTTCATCAACTCCTTTTTATCACCCTCTTTTCAGAGTGTTGCAGTAGTACTATACAAATATAGTACTATACAAATATAGTACTATACAAACATGGTACTATACAAATATAGTACTATACAAACATGGTACTATGCAAATATAGTACTATACAAACATGGTACTATACAAATATAGTACTATACAAACATGGTACTATACAAACATGGTACTATACAAATATAGTACTATACAAATATAGTACTATACAAACATGGTACTATACAAATATAGTACTATACAAACATGGTACTATACAAATATAGTACTATACAAACATGGTACTATGCAAATATAGTACTATACAAACATGGTACTATACAAATATAGTACTATACAAACATGGTACTATACAAACATGGTACTATACAAATATAGTACTATACAAATATAGTACTATACAAACATGGTACTATACAAATATAGTACTATACAAACATGGTACTATACAAACATGGTACTATACAAACATGGTACTATACAAACATGGTACTGTACAAATATAGTACTATACAAACATGTAATGTCAACAACATCCATTCTCTTCAGCATCAGAAATCAAATTGCGATCATTCGCCGGCACCACTGCAGTGAACCTAATGACTAGGGAGAGCATGACTACACTGGATGAATGGGATTTCCTGGGCATTGCTATGACTGAGGAAGAGCTAAATTATGGTGGTGAAGAAAAATGGCACCAGCTAACATACAAGGTATTAATGGAGGCAATGAGAGCATGATCTAAAAATGGAATGACTGTTGTTATGTTAGGCCTATTTCATAATTTACAAGAGACTAATACAAACTGAAGGGATCACACCTGTCCCTTTCTTAATTATAATAAGTATTTTTAAGAAGTATTTTTTGTCTATCGTGCATTCTAATTCATATGATCCTTTTCCCCTTCCATACAGATCACCTTACGAAGGAGGCCACTATTATATATAATCAACCTTGTGGTACCAATTGCCTTTTTTCTTGTGTTGGATTTGGCCTCCTTTTTCATCAGTGAGGCCAAAGGCGAAAAGCTAGGCTTCAAAGTGACCATACTCTTGTCTATCTCTGTCCTATTGTTGATTCTCAATGACATCCTGCCCTCCACAGCAAACAGCCTGCCAGTGATAGGTGAGAGGTTACCACATTATAGGTTTACAGCATGGTAAATACAAGACCCCCCCCCCCCCACACACACACATTGTATTCAGCCTTATGTCATTTCAACTATCTTTATTCTGAGTATTTCCCCATAATCTTCAAAGTGTTTTCAATTTATATCATTGACATCTCCCTTTCTCCAGCTCTTTACTGCATCGTAATCTTTGCCCTTACGGGCCTCAGTCTCCTGGAGACCATGCTGGTGAGCTTCCTGATTGATATGGACAGCAGGGTTGATCAGAACATCCAGACCTCTGCTAAGACCTGTGAAGAGACTCAGGAAGAGACTGACTGCCAAAGAGGTGAAATCTCTAGTTCTTTTGTCATTCTCATACGAGATTGATTATGATCCCGGACATTACTGGGGCCATAAGAGGTAGAATATAACACCCCCAACACCATTGACTCGACTCCAGCAACTGCTAGAAAACCTTCCAATTTTCTTCTTAGAGCCTGAGAGAGATGCTGAGAGCAGCCTGGAGAAGGTGGACACCCTTAACAAGAAGGACCTTGATGGAGACTGGCTGAACAACTCCCACCTGCTGCAGCTGATCCTAGAGGAGGTGCAGAATGTACGGCAGGAATGGTTCTCTGTTAATGTGAGATGTGGCAAGAAAAAGCCTGGGTTCTGGGAGAGAGTGGCCAGACGCATTGACCAGGCTTACTTCTGCCTTTATCTCATTACAACCATTTGTTTTCTGATATTCATAAGTTTTATGTGGCTTCACTAATTGTGCACAGTGCACTTACAATATATGAGAATGTTTAGGCTCTTTGTGTTACTTATATGCATAATATCAATACTTACCGGTAAATAATAATGGTAAATTCCATAAAAGTATTCTTTAGAAATAGATGTTTCACTGCAAGCCCTGTAGACCAATGCCTTTAACAGTATACTTTACATAATATTCATTACCTGACTCTTGTTCACTTGGCTACTGCTTCTGTTATTAAGGCTATCGTTCATGTTTGTGATTGAGCTAACTGTAATAAATAAATTACTATTTGCAACATATTCATTAAGTTGTTTCCAGTAGCGGTGCGTGGGTAAAATCACTGGGCAAGTCTAGTAACAAAAAAAAGAAGCCATATAACAACCTATGTGTTGTGATAATTGCTTTGTTTGCTCTATAACCTGTTAGTTCATATGCCTTGTCACCGTGATATATAGGCCTAAGGCTGAGACAATAAGACACTGGCAGAATAAATTCAACCACACCTTTGTTTCATCACAAAACCGGAGAGCAACCTCTGTCCAGTGAAGTCACAAAGTAACGGTCTATGTACACACAGTACACACTTAAATTTTTTGTTGTCCTAGGCTACCTGGCTAAAATGCTTGCTCGCTAGTCTAACTTCCTTTCATCGGCAACGTTAGCTAGTTAACATTAGCCTTTTACATCTAGCTACATATTGAACTTCCATTCTCTCAGGCCAGGGGCACAATGTATGAATTTATGGTTGGATCAGAATAGCCATCATTTTGACCAGACAGCATAAGATAGATCGCCTACACATACAGAGACAGAGGGGTGCTGTTTCGCTCGCTCTGATGCTTTCTCCGGTGAGATACATTCAGCCTCTTGCGAATTGAAGGACAATTATGAAACACAGAGAAACACGAAATACTAATTATTTTATTTATTTTAATTACATTTTTGTCAATTTTGGGGGACATCTATGAATATACACCACTGCTTGTTTCATGTCTTCCCTGGATTAACCTAGCTGGCTAGCATGTAGATTGTAGCAATAGCCTACCTAGGCTAGGTTTACTGCTCTCCCGTCTCTCAAAACAAAGTAATCGCAACAGAAAGTATGAATAAGTGAAATAACTGAGTTCATGACTGCCAGTGTTGACGTTCGAAAAACCTTTAGAAATAACACAAACTGTATCATAATAAAAAAGAACTAGCTAGGAGTAGGAGCGAGACAAACATCAGGGCAGTACATCAGATCTCCTATGCAGAGGCAATCAAGAGAATTGAGAAAGAAAGTGATGCTAATGTTGAAGATATGGTCATGGATGCACCACAGACATTAATGAACATTTGTCAATCATGAGAACCGGACACACTGTGTGATAAAAGGGGATTTTGTAGCGTTCATTGTAACTGTTATAAATTGTAAGGCTCAAGTGTTAAAGAAATCAAAGAAATTGGACATTATTGTGGCTGCGGCAGAAAGGTTTCTGGGCCTGAAAGTATTCACAGTGGAAGCCCTAAGGGGTAATGATGACGGAAGAAGTACTGCCCTTCCAGACTCCTGAGCCTGGTTAAGGGTCAGACTTGACTTTTGTATTTTCTTTTTAGTGTGAATATTTTCATCCAAAACATATTTTTTTTGGGGGGGATATTTTTATTTTCATCCCGCACAGTCAGTGGCAGTATTACACCTTGTCTTGGATGCAGTGGCAATTTTAGCATGTAAATCTTGGTGGGGCAGGTTCCGGGTGGAGACCCGGTCGCCTGGAGAGAAAACAGGCGCCTCACTGCGGTGGAGGTTGGCCTGTTCCTTGTGCCGACGCACGGCCCGCTGGAGAGGAGTGTGCGCAGCATTCCAGATTTCCTCAGCGCGCCGAAACCACTCGTCCACCGCAGGGGCCTCGGTCTGGCTCGGATGACAAGGTGCCAGGGTCGGTTGATACCCCAACACGCACTGGAAAGGAGTGAGGTTAGTGGAGGAGTGGCTGAGGGAATTCTACGCATACTCAGCCCAAGGTAGAAAATCCACCCACTCCCCCGGCCGGTCCTGACAGTAACACCTCAGGAATCTTCCCACTTCCTGATTGACCCTCTCCACCTGCCCATTAGCTTGAGGACAGTACCCGGGGGTGAGATTGACCATAACCCCCAGGCGTACCATGAACGCTTTCCATACGCGTGAGGTGAACTGAGGACCACGGTCTGACACAATGTCCTCCGGGATCCCATAGTGCAGGAAGATGTGCGTAAAAAGCCCAGGCAGAGGAAGGAGGCGACAAGCTTTGGAAAACCGGTCCACAACGACAAGAACGGTGGTGTTCTCCTGGGAGGGGGGAAGGTCAGTGACAAAGTCCACCGAGAGGTGAGACCAGGGTCGTTGTGGAACCGGCATGGGAAGGAGCTTTCCATAAGGGAGGTGTCTGGGTGTCTTAGACTGGGCACAGATGGAGCAGGAAGAGACGTAAACCCAGACGTCCATAGCAAGGTGGGCCACCAGTACTTCTCAGTCAGGCAGGCGATGGTACGGCCTATCCCAGGATGACCTGACACAGGCACTGTGTGCACCCAGGAAAGGAGGCGGTCCCACATACCCGTGGGCACGTAGGCGCGGTTCTCTGGGCACTGTGCAGGTTGCGGGTTCCGTACGCAGGGCCTGCCGTATCTCGGTGTCCATGTCCCACACCACTGGCGCAATGATACGGAACGGAGGGATGATGGGGGTCTCCTCCCCCTGCCTCTCCTTTGCGTCATAGAGGCGAGACAGGGCGTCCGCCTTCACGTTCCTTGAGCCTGGCCTATTGGAAAGCGTGAATTGGAACCTGGCGAAGAATAGAGCCCACCTGGCCTGTCTCGGGTTTAGCCTCTTCGCTGCCCTGATGTACTCCAGGTTGCGGTGGTCCGTCCACACCAGGAAAGGGTGTTTGGACCCCTCCAGCCAGTGCCTCCACGCCTTCAGAGCCTTCTTGACCGCCAAGAGTTCCCGGTCCCCTACGTTGTAGCTCCTCTAGGTGGGTCTCAGCTGCTTGGAGTAGAAGGTGCAGGGCTTCAGTTTTGGAGGGGTTCTGTTGCGCTGGGACAGCACTGCCCTGACTCCTACTTTGGAGGCATCCACGATGAAGGTGAGTGAGGGGTCGGGATATGCCAGCACGGGAGCAGTGGTGAGCGTGCCTTCAGCATCTCGAACGCCCTCTCCGTCTCCGCCGTCCAACGAAGCCGCTGGGGATCTCCTCTCAGCCGTGCTGACGCCCCGGATGAACCTACGGAAATAGTTGGCGAACCCCAGGAATCGCTGGACTGCTTTCTCGGAGTTGGGGATGGGCCATGACCTGACTGCGCTGACGCATTGTTCCTCCATCTCCACTTCCTCCGTGGATATGAGGTAGCCTAAGAAGGACACGGACCGCTGGCAAAACAAACATTTTTCTTTTTTAACATAGAGATTATGCTTCCCAGAACAGACAGTCTTCCCAGCACAGACCTGACTAACGAGACATGCTGGGCTCAGTCAGCAGAATAGACCAAAATGTAATCTATATAAACCACTACACCCCGTCCCAGCATGTCCTGAAACACTTCGTTAATAAAGGCCTGGAAGACTGAAGGAGCATTAGACAGGCCAAAGGGCATTACGAGACATTTAACATTTTAGTCATTTAGCAGACGCTCTTTTCCCAGAGCGACTTACAGTTAGTGAGTGCATACATTTTTTCCTTCTACCCAAGCATTCATGCTATTGTTAGTCCAGTCTACTAGGGACCTGTTTTCATTGTATTACATTAGTAATCAATAACCTATGTGTGTGTGTGTGTTTGTATTGTGTTATTATTTAGTTAGTTAGTAAATCAATAATTTAACCAATTAGTGTATTGCTGATTCATCAATTAGGTTAGGGTTCTTGCAGGATTATGCGACGTTCAGAATGAGACTGATAAGAGGTAATTATTTGATAAGTGACTTATCGATATACAGTGGGGAGAACAAGTATTTGATACACTGCCGATTTTGCAGGTTTTCCTACTTACAAAGCATGTAGAGGTCTGTAATTTTTATCATAGGTACACTTAAATTGTGAGAGACGGAATCTAAAACAAAAATCCAGAAAGTCACATTGTATGATTTTTAAGTAATTAATTAGCATTTTGTTGCATGACATAAGTATTTGATACATCAGAAAAGCAGAACTTAATATTTGGTACAGAAACCTTTGTTTGCAATTACAGAGATCATACGTTTCCTGTAGGTCTTGACCAGGTTTGCACACACTGCAGCAGGGATTTTGGCCCACTCCTCCATACAGACCTTCTCCAGATCCTTCAGGTTTCGAGGCTGTCGCTGGGCAATACGGACTTTCAGCTCCCTCCAAAGATTTTCTATTGGGTTCAGGTCTGCAGACTGGCTAGGCCACTCCAGGACCTTGAGATGCTTCTTACGGAGCCACTCCTTAGTTGCCCTGGCTGTGTGTTTCGGGTCGTTGTCATGCTGGAAGACCCAGCCACGACCCATCTTCAATGCTCTTACTGAGGGAAGGAGGTTGTTGGTCAAGATCTCGCGATACATGGCCCCATCCATCCTCCCCTCAATACGGTGCAGTCGTCCTGTCCCCTTTGCAGAAAAGCATCCCCCAAAGAATGATGTTTCCACCTCCATGCTTCACGGTTGGGATGGTGTTCTTGGGGTTGTACTCATCCTTCTTCTTCCTCCAAACACGGCGAGTGGAGTTTAGACCAAAAAGCTCTATTTTAGTCTCATCAGACCACATGACCTTCTCCCTTTCCTCCTCTGGATCATCCAGATGGTCATTGGCAAACTTCAGACGGGCCTGGACATAAGCTGGCTTGAGCAGGGGGACCTTGCGTGCGCTGCAGGATTTTAATCCATGACGGCGTAGTGTGTTACTAATGGTTTTCTTTGAGACTGTGGTCCCAGCTCTCTTCAGGTCATTGACCAGGTCCTGCCGTGTAGTTCTGGGCTGATCCCTCACCTTCCTCATGATCATTGATGCCCCACGAGGTGAGATCTTGCATGGAGCCCCAGACTGAGGGTGATTGACCGTCATCTTGAACTTCTTCCATTTTCTAATAATTGCACCAACAGTTGTTGCCTTCTCACCAAGCTGCTTGCCTATTGTCCTGTAGCCCATCCCAGCCTTGTGCAGGTCTACAATTTTATCCCTGATGTCCTTACACAGCTCTCTGGTCTTGGCCATTGTGGAGAGGTTGGAGTCTGTTTGATTGAGTGTGTGGACAGGTGTCTTTTATACAGGTAACGAGTTCAAACAGGTGCAGTTAATACAGGTAATGAGTGGAGAACAGGAGGGCTTCTTAAAGAAAAACTAACAGGTCTGTGAGAGCCGGAATTCTTACTGGTTGGTAGGTGATCAAATACTTATGCCATGTAATAAAATGCAAATTAATTACTTAAAAATCATACAATGTGATTTTCTGGATTTTTGTGTTAGATTCTGTCTCTCACAGTTGAAGTGTACCTATGATAAAAATTACAGACCTCTACATGCTTTGTAAGTAGGAAAACCTGCAAAATCGGCAGTGTATCAAATACTTGTTCTCCCCACTGTATAACATATATATCTTCTAAGAGTTTAATTCGGGAGATGGTAACTCGTTAAACAACTTCTTCCGTGGTGCCCAAATTCCTAAAACAATTAAACATAGTTAGGTGATTCGATAAATAACAGTCATACATTAAAGTAAGTCACGTCACGACAGCATTCAGGGAATGTAATGGAAAAACACACTGGTTGAGTTGACAGAAAAGGGGAGGAGGCTTTTCAACTCCTTGCTTATTAGTGAATAGAGAGCAGGTCGGGGAGAAATGACCCCTTTCTCCACCATAGGAGCAGAGGCCCAGATTCCTCCTTCTCCTACGCTCTGCCTCGGGCAAACGTGCAGAGCCCACCTCCATCGGCTCTGGCCACAGAGCAGGTGTAGCCATGGGCTCGGGATTCTGCGCAGGACTTTGTCGGGACCGCAGGAGGTTGTCCAACCAGATCGCCATGCTGATGAGCTGGTCGAGTGACAGGTTGTCATCACGGCAGGCTAACTCCATCTATACCTCCTCCTGCAGTCCGCTGCGGAAAACGGTGACCAGAGCCGACTCGTTCCATCTGGTGGAGGCCGCGATGGTCCGGAACTCCAGGGCGAACTCCGAAGCGGTCCTAGATCCCTGGCGTAGTCGGAGTAGACGCTCACCCCCCTCTTGGCCCTCCACAGGGTGATCAAACACCGAGCGGAAGAGGAGGGTGAAGCGCCTGTAGGACTCAACCTTGGGTCCGCCCGTCTCCCAGACCGCAGCACCCCAGTCCAAGGCCTGTCCGGTCAGTGCCGAGATGACTGTGGCAACCCTGTCTCTCCCAGAGACAGCCTTGGCGTAGCGAGCGAGGTACAGGTCGCATTGCAGAAGGAATCCCTTGCATCTCGCTGGCGTGCCGTCAAAGCGCTCCGGGAGGGACAGGGGTATTCCGCGGACCGGCTTGGATGGGACGGAGGCAGGTAGTGGTGGTGTGGGGGCTGGTGCCGGAACCGGTGCTGGAGACTGGAGGGACTGCACTTTCCCCTCCAACCGCAGGGTGGTTGCCAGCACGCTGTCCATGGCATTGCCGAGTCTGTAGAGACAGTCCTCGTGATGCTGGACTGTCTCTACGATGGTCGCCAGCTCGGCCTTTCCCGCTGTCTCCATTTTAATGGGTTGATTATTCTGTCACGTTGTATAATGATTAGAAGACTGGCGCAGGAATACTTATTAGGGGTTTTATTTACTCCACCCAACACAAGGTACGTCATGATAAACGACGGGAACGAAGCACAAAACAAACACGTATATATATAACAAAGGGATGTAACCCAAACAAAAGAGTGAGGTGTAAACCTCTACACAATACATGGGACGAGACCCGTAATAACAAGAGCACAATACACGGTACTCACGAGACCAACGGACATGGGACAATAATCGACCAGGACAATGGGGAACAGAGTGCACAGATATACTCTTACTAATCAGGGGGAATGGGAACCAGGTGTGCGTAATGAGACAAGACAGTCCGGGGTTGGTGGTAATGAACCAGGTCATTACCACCATCCCCTGGGTTGGGCGGCAGGTAGCTTAGTGGGTAAGAGCGTTGTGCCAGTAACCGAAAGGTCGCTGGTTCTAATCCCTGAGCCGACTAGGTGAAAAATCTGTCGATGTGCCCTTAAGCAAGGCACTTAACCCTAATAGCTCCTGTAAATCGCTCTGGATAAGAGCATTTGCTAAATGACTAAAATGTAAATGTCAGTGACGCCTAGACCTCCGGAGCTGGTTAACGGAATGATGTCCACAAACTGTTAGGGCCTACATAAAGCTGCCCCAACAGCAGAGTCCCAACACTTTACCACTGCCACACCTGGCTATCAGCGGAGCCTTGTCTGGCAGCGAATCAGTTCATTCAGCCTCATTTACTGCCTTTAAAAAAAACATGGACAGTGTGCTTACTTGCTTAAACAAATGTGGTTTCTACTGATAATTGAGATGTACAAACTATGGCATAAGGGGACGACGAGCGGATAAGAGGCAATCCCTAATTTCGATTAAGACATTAATGAGTGTGCTAGGATGGACGTAGTTAATATAACTATTTGTTCAGCACTTTTGAAATGTACAGCGACAGAATTCAGAACATGGGCCGTTCTTACAGTATTCTCCATGTACACCAAGTCCGAACCGTAGGATGAATAAAGGGGGCATATAAGCAGACAATGAAAGCTCTTACAATATTCAATGATAACATTTCTCTAAAACAGGCTATAGGCTACATGTGCACCACCAAGTCAGAACAGTAGGCGAAATTAAGAGGGGAAAAGGGACCAAATTATTAGGGTGAGGCACATGGGCTACCAACAGCTTACTACACAACATACACTTAGTACTTTCTTAGCTACAGTATACAAATCACCCTGGCATATTACATCATTTATGCAGCAGCATACAATACATTTTTGGACTCACCTTGTGGTGCTGTGGAAGGTGGCACGGCGGTCCTTCGTGGGCAAATTTGGTCATCAAACTTTGTCATCAAAGTCTGGCATTCTCTGGATTTATGGTGCTTTCAAGACAACTGGGAACTCTGAAAAAAACAAGGTCGAATCATGATGACGTCAGTGATCTTCAGGTTGGAGCTCTAGAAAGAGGCCAGAGTTCCCGATTTACAATTCCGAGTTGGATGACCGTTCAAAACTTATTTTCCCAGTCGGAGCTAGTTTTTCCCGAGTTCCCAGTTGTCTTGAACTCACTGAAGTCAGATTTCCCAGTTCCGAGTTTCCAGTTGTTTTGAGCGCGGCAGAAGTCATGCTGGATTGACAGCATGGCCAATGTTGAATGTTTATCCTTTTAAGCTTGGAAAAGACACCCTTAAACCCAGACTTGGGACCACACACCTACTCCACTGAATAGCAGGCTAGTGATTGCTTTGCAATGCTTGCAGTTAGCCACTGATTCCTTCCAAACCACTCATTGTTGAATTTGCAATTTCCAAGTTGTTGTGTAATGTTTATGTTCAATGGCCGATGAGCACTGATACGTTTTATCTATAATTTCTCTTCATTAGTTCTCTTCATATGACAAGGATTAAAAAGGATTTGCCAGTAGATTGTCGACTTGAATCATGATGATGACTGCTAGCTAAGATTTTGAAAGTATGATGTTGACATGATCAGTCCAATCAAAGCTACTGTAGGTGATTTGACATCATTTTATCTGTGGCCAATGACCTTGAGCCTTCTTGGATGGGCACTTCTAATGTAACTCTATGGCAGCACCCAAGGGGCTTGAATTGTTTTGCTCTACGCTTAGATTTGGAGGTGATGTAGTGTCCCCATGAGTGACAGAACAGTGAGCCAATCACAGCGCAACTAGAGAACATTACCAACCCCTACACTCCATATTTTCCGCTGGCTGCCCCACCACCACAGGAAGCACTGAGCTAGGCTGAAACACCTGCAGTTTGGAGCTGCTTTACTCAAGAAAGCAAAAAAGAGACCAAGTTTGTATGCAGCTTTATTAACTCAATTAATTTTTTATTTTGTATTACATTGTTTGCAAACTGATATGTGACACGTATTAATGCCAAAATAACATGCAAAACAGGCAACCCAAAAAAGTATAATAATAAATAAAAAAATTTAGCTAGAAAAGGTGGGGCTCAAAACAGGTCGCCACTGCTTGGTTGTAGTCCGCCAATAAATCCCAAAGAAGAAGAAGTATGTGAAGTCTCTGGGGCCTTTTGTCAATTAAATTTGCTCAACTCCATCCTCTCTCCTCCGTCCTCCTTTAGAAAAAGGTCAAAGGTAATCGAGGAGAGGGAAAGTGGACGAAAATGCGCTGTATGAAATGAGACTCTCCTTCTCCTATCGCGCGTCATCAGGCAAATTATGTTTATAGGGTGGAATCCGAAAATACATGTATAAAGTTATAAAAAAAACTAATTTAGCTAATTGTAAAATACATTTTATAGATAAAAACATATATAAGTAGCATATTGTTTTTAAATATTTGCATGCTTTTCTCATACGAGAAAACAATAGCTGATTCAAAGGGGGTGTGGCAGATTTAAAAACTCTTCCGCAAAGGACTCAGCTTGGATACACTTGTGCTTCTTCGCCGAAAGGAGGCTATCGAGGAGGGGAGGACCTTCTTCCGTTTGCCTACTAACGAATTGACACACTCCTCGACCACTTATCGGTTTCCGGGTCATGCAGGAAAGAGGACGGTCCGTGTCATGCAGGAAAGAGGACGGACTTTTGCCCAAACAAGAAAAGGCCTGGGACAAGTTTTGGTTCTTAATATCCGGGATCCTTGGGACGTCCAATTCTGACCTCACCCCATAGAGGTCGCCAGGTTGTAGTCCTAAAAACTGGAAATTAGTTACCTCTGGTTCCCTCGGCCATTCATTTGGGGACAATTATTGGGGGGAAAATAGGGTTTTGGGATAAACGCTTAAAATAAGGTCTGAGGTTAACACAGGCTTAGGAGATCTTATACCTTTTGTTCTATGAGATAATATGAGTCAGTTAACATGACCTTTGAATTATGAAGCCTTTATGTGCTTGTTTTGATTACATAAATACTTCAAAATTCACAAAAAATACGTTAGCTGATGATGATCTAATTGAACAAAACATATAAGATCTCCTAAGCTTGTGTTTACCACATACCTTATTTTTGCAGTTTTCCAAAAGCACTAATTTTCTTATAGCCTTTGGTCAACAAGCCATGGTGGAGTTCTATATCGTGGAGCTCCGCCCCATAGGGGAGCTCTGCTCCTAGTGGTTTACCCTCTGCTCTAAGGCAGCAGCAGCCTGAGACAAAATTATGCACACACCTACAGCCAATAGGAGTACAGGTGTCCCTATAAGAGGGGATGCCTCCCCTCAATCAGCCTCCCTTTTTCTTCAGCGACTGGATGACTAGACTGAAGAGCCAAGAAGAGACGAAGCACGAAGACTCAGGACGAAAAAACGCCGTTGATATTCCAGTCATCAACGTCGTCTAAATGAGCACACCGGGAGATTTTCCACCCCCAAAAGCTCTTTTCAGAGCTCAGTGCAGATGCACTTCCATGGCGGCCGGTGACCACCACGACCTATGTTTCGTGTGTTTGGGATCCCAGCATGCCAAGGAAGGCGTCTGCAGTCCCCCGAATTGCGCCTCCTGCGCCCTCCTTTCTTTAAAGGAGAGGAAGCAGCGTTGGGCGTTTTTCAGGGAGGACATCCCCCTTGAGGATGTGCTGTCGATACTAGCCTCTGCTTCAGAGGCGTCGTCCGACGGCGCAGACTCGGGGGAAGATAGGGATTTTGAGGAAGGGTCTGGCATTCCAATGGAACAGTCGGACCCCGTCCCTCATACTTTCAAGCCGCCCTTTCCTTTGGAGAGCGAGAGGGCTTGTAGTCCCTATAGCGAAGGGGATATGAGCTCTGAGAGATCAGAAGCTCTCTCTTTCGCTGCAGCCTCTCTGAGAGCGGATTTTCCGGGTCTCATTGAGAGAGCTGCTCAACGGCTGGCAATAAGGCTGCCCCCTCTTCCCTCCGCACCGGAGGCTGATATGATGGAGGGCGGTCCTTATTCCAGGCCAAGGAAGGCGGCAGAGCCAGTGGCTCCTGCCATGCCTTCTTTGGCTAGGTACGTTGAGGGCTCGTGGGAGGCACCTTTAGCGGCGCGTTCGCCTGTGAAAGCGTATCTCCCATTCACGAGAGTGGAAGGAAGGTTTCAGGGTCAGGGAATCCCCAGGTTAGAGAGCGCCATGGCGGCGTATCTCGTACCAGGTTCGAGCCCTTGGCCCTCTTCCAAGAAGGCCACGTTGCCATCCCAGAAGGACCGACTCACAGCGTCGCTGTTAGAGAAGTCTTTTGGGTTGGGAGCCCAAGCTGTAGCAGCAGCTAACAACATTGCCCTCTTGGCGGCCTCTCTGTCCCGTTTAACCACGGGTAAGACAGAGATGGCACCGGAGGAGGTGGAGGAGGCGTCCAGAATTTCTGGCGCCATACTCCACCTTACACAGGCGTCCGCAGTCTGCGCGGGGAGGTCCATGGCCACTTCGGTGGTCGGGGAACGACACCTCTGGTTGTCATTGACTTCCATGAAAGAGGCAGACAGGACGTCTCTCTTGAACGCCCCCCTCTCTGACGACGGCCTCTTTGGGGTCGCAGTCAAAGAGGCGACGGAGCGTTTTTCGAAGTTAGAGGAGGAGAAGAAGCAGTTGGCCAAGCACCTGCCGTTGGCAGGACAACTCGGCCCCCCTCCTCCCCAAAGGCCATCTACCTCTGCCCCTCTAAGTAGACCGGGGTCTATGACGAGGCGGCGTAATCGGCGTCATCCGGCGGCCACGAGCAGCAAGGGAGCGGGCTCGGCCCTCCCAGCAGCTACGGTAGCCCCACTACAGCCGGCGAGGGAGGTGACGAGGACGCCGACCTGGCCCTCCAAGGGAGGCAAGAGGAGGCGTACGTGACGGGACGCGGGGGAGAGGATGGAGGACGCATCGATGGTGTCGAACGTGCCCACTGTTCCCCCCCACCCTTCGGTTGAAGGGACGGGTGTTGATGTAAATGCCTTTGTTGATGTGTTTAATAAAGAGTTGGCTCCACCTGACTTTGTCAAAAAAGAGCCTCTTTTCCATAATACGTCCGAGAGCGTTCAAATCTCACCCTCTCTTCCTTACCACTCTAAGAGCCGTTCAGCCCACCGAGGGTGCGTTGCTGAACAGGCACTAAGAGTAGGTATCCAGAAGACCTCAATCAGGTCGTCACATCACACTTCACGTATAAGAAGTGCTTTACATAGAAGGCAGCAGTCCCGGTCAGATTCTGACATGAGGACGCAGCCGCTATTTGGGGATGGCGCACTAGCACAGACTAAGGTCTCCACTAGTACGAGCCAGACCCATGCTGCGTTCACGGAGGGCCCGATTACCGCGGTCACCAAGGTGCCCAGAGTATCGGCGCCCCCAGGCATTGTAACACAGCAGCTATCTGGGGACGGCGCATTATCGCAGACCAAGGTCTCGGTTAATGCGATTCAGACCCATGCTACGTTCACGGAGGGCAGGATTACTAGCGTTATGGGTATAACCAAAGTATCAGCTCCCCTGACAGAACGAGCCAGTACTCACCACACTGAGCGTGAATCAACCCACCAGGGGTGCAGAGTTGAACACACACAGAAGGTGAAAGTTAAGAAGGTATCAAGGCGCCGCCTTGTTTTACCTCATAGAGACCTCATACTACAGACTTCTAGGAGTACTGTAGTGAAGGGCTCTGATAGCGAATTGCAGTCACCTAAGATGACGCAATCGCTTGCTGGGGATGGTGCCCTGCCGCAGGCTGTGGCCTCGGTCAGCGCAATTCAGACCCGCGATGTGTTCAAGGAGGGCAGGAATACGACGGTTATGGGTTTAACCGACGTCCCTACTCCTCTTTCTTTCTCAGAACGCATTTCTGAGAAAGAGGCCCACCTTGGGCTGTTCCACCACTTCAATGTTGGGGAACAGTGGCGGTAAGGGCCATAGAGGAATACAGGTCCTTCCTACTGGATGTACCACAGCTTCGCGCCCAGCCACTTTCTCTGCATTGCTGGCAGTGGCGAAGAAGCTGCACCCTCTCACGCTGGCTAGAACAGACGTTGTAGAAGGGTTATGCTCTCCAATTCCACCGGACCCCACCCCCGTTCAGGGGAGTGGTGGAGATGGTGATGAAAACGCCAGACAAAGTGGCCGCTCTGATGACAGAGATTACGGAACTTTTGGCGAAGGAGGCGGTGACAGTAGTTCCCCGGGAGCAAAGGAACAAAGGGCTATATTCGCCTTATTTCCTAGTGCCCAAAAAGACGGGGGGAGTGAGGCCGATTTTGGATTTACGCATTCTCAACGAGAGCATAACCAAACGGCCCTTCCGAATGCTAACGACAAAACGTCTGCTGGAATGTGTCCAGAGAGAAGACTTTTGTATGAGCATAGACCTAAAGGACGCGTACTTTCATGTGCCGTTTCAGCTGCGTCACAGGAAGTTTCTGCGGTTCGCCTTTCAAGGGGTGGTGTACGAATACACGAGGATGCCATTTGGGTACGCCCTGGCACCTCGCACATCCTCCAAGTGTGTGGAGGCGGCATTGGAACCGTTGCGTCGTCAGGGAATACGGCTACTAGCCTACCTGGACGACCTACTGGTTCTCGCCCCGTCAGCAGAGCTGGCGATCACTCACACAACACAGACAGTGATGCATCTCACAAGTCTGGGGTTTGCTGTGAATTGGAAAAAGAGCGCGCCCTGGCCCACTCATCAGATTGTCTACCTGGGGATACAGCTAGACACTGTGAGGATGAGGGCTCGAATTTCGGACCCCAGAAGGGTAGCCTTGTTGCTAGCCCTAAGGAAGTGCCGTCCGAATCACACGGTGACGGCGCTGTCGATCATGTCACTTTTGGGTCTCATGTCGTCAGCGCACTCTGTGGTTCCGCTGGGACTCCTGCATATGCGCAGGACGCAGCGATGGTTCGCCCAACTAAGACTAGACCCATTGCGTCAACGTCATCGGTTGGTGGTGGTTCCCCTCTCGCTCAGTGCAGACCTAAACTATTGGAGAAACTCGCGCGTTCTCACGCACGGAGTCCTGATAGGAAAGGTGTCCTCTCACATCCCAGTATTCACGGATGCGTCCCTGACGGGATGGGGAGGGACATGTCAGACACAAGCGATAGGAGGTGTGTGGCCTCAATCAGGTCGTCACATCAACCTCCTGGAGTTGGAAACGGTTCGACTGGTTCTGACCCACTTCGCGTCTACCCTTCGGGGTCGCGATGTGCTGGTCTGGTCAGACAACCGGACCACAGTAGCCCACATAAATCGCCAGGGAGGAGTCAGGTCTCCTGCTCTCCATCGGGCGGCAGAGGAATTGTGGCTGTGGGCTCACGAGCACCTTCGCTCATTGAGAGCAGCACACATTCCGGGCTACTTGAACGTAGGAGCAGACCTCATGTCAAGAGGGGGTCCTCGAGACGACGAGTGGTGTCTGCATCCAGACATTGTTCTCCAGATTTGGGAACAATTCGGGAGAGCCGAGGTGGACCTATTCGCGTCACGCGTGAACGCGCAATGTCCTCTGTGGTTCTCTCTGAGGGAACAGGACGAACCGCCACTGGGAAGGGACGCCTTTGCGCACCAACCGTGGCCGAGAGTTCTCCTGTATGCATTCCCTCCGCTGTCCTGCATTCTCCCACTGCTAGCCAGGGTGAGGTCAGAGGGGCTGTCAGTGATACTGATAGCGCCCGATCGCCCGGGGGCTCCGTGGTTTGCTGAGATGAGTCAGATGTTGATTGCGCCACCTTGGCCAATTCCACATCGACGGGACGCGTTGTCTCAGGCGGCTGGCACGATAGGGAAATTGCCCATAATCGGCCAACCACTGAAGGCCTGGCTGCTGAGAGGGACAGGCTAGAGCGCCGTGGGTTATCTGATGCAGTGATCAGGACCATACAGGGTTCACGTGCCAGTTCCACTTCTAAGATGTATGCCAGTAGATGGAACGTGTTTTCACGATGGTGTGTCACACAAGGTGTAGACCCCATGAGCTGTCAGGTGGAGAGTATTCTCTCTTTTCTACAGCTCATGTTTGATAAGCAAAAAATCGCCTGCCACGATTAGAGTGTTTGCAGCAGCGATTTCAGCTTGTCATGAGGGTTTTGGCAGAGACAATGTCTTTAGCCACCCTCTAGTGAAACGCTTCCTATTAGGAACGCGGCGACTTAGGCCAACACCTAGAGTCACGCTTCCTCAGTGGGATTTGGCTTTGGTACTCGAAGCTCTGTAAGTCGCCGTTCGAGCCATTGAATCAAATACCCCTCAAGATGCTGTCTATAAAGACAGCACTGTTGCTCGCTTTGACTACAGCTAAGCGGGTCAGTGATTTGTGTGCTCTTTCGACGAGACCTGACTGCTTGGCCATCAATGGTGACATGAGCAGAGCAGTGTTACGTCCTAACCCGGCATTTGTGCCGAAGGTTATTAAGAGTTCATATAGGTCACAGACCGTGGAGCTGTGGGCTTTTTCTCCTCCTCCTCATAGAGAGAGGAGTGAGGAAAAGCTCCATCGCCTGTGCCCGGTACGCGCTTTGGCGTGTTACGTCGAGCGCACAGCAGCGATTAGGTCATCGCCTCAGTTGTTTGTGTGTCACGGTGCGGCTGCACTAGGTAGACCACTTTCAAAACAGAGGTTGTCTCACTGGCTTTGTGAAGGCATTGAGACAGCTTATGAGGTAGCAGGGCGGCAATTGCCTCAAGGGTATCAGAGCTCACTCCACTCGTGGAGTAGCGGCTTCTACTGCCCTTTTCAGAGGAACAGGAGTAGAGGATATCTGTAGAGCAGCATCCTGGTCGACGCCGTCTCCATTTATCCGTTTCTATCTCTTAGATATGTCTTCTAATTCTCTGGCTCGATCTGTACTCAGCGTGGCTGAAGGGAGATCTTGAGCAAGAAAGAGAGGAGAAGCAGGACTGTGGACACAGGTTTCCATCAGGTCCGCTTTGGTTAGGAAGACGTGTTTTTGACAGATGTGTTTTCTAACTCTTTGGCTCGGTCTGTACTAGGCATAGCTGAAGGGAGATCTTGAGCTAGGAAGAGAGGGAAAAGCAGGACTATGGACAGGGTTTCCATCAGGTCCGCTTTGGATAAGAAAACATATTTTGTGGCATGAATCCTGACTGACAGGGTCAGTACAGTAGAGGCATGCGTTGATTACAGAATGTGAGGTCATCTATCTGCTTGTTCAGTTAGTATGACTCATGTTTTTGTTCCTGCCCACTAATCTCTGGGATTCCATTGAGTGAGTGAGGCGGTCTACCGCGTTCACAATGTAGAGTGACACTTGATGTCATTCCATTAGTGGTCGGTAGTGTTTTCACAGGATATTGAGGCACATCTATCTGCTAGTACAGGTTAGTATGGCTTCTATTCTGGTGATCTGCCCACTAGTCATTGGCATTGCCATTGGACTAGGTGGGGCGGGTCTTTTAACCGATGACGCGGTATATTGTGACGCCCGTAGGGGTTTTTAGTTGCAGTACTGCGGGACTCGGTTGCAGCCATTGCTAGGCCTGACTTTCTCGTTTCGATGGGAAGTGTTAGGCTCGGCAGGGAGTACATTTTGGAGCGCTACGCTCCGCCTTAAACCACTAGGAGCAGAGCTCCCCTATGGGGCGGAGCTCCACGATATAGAACGATTAGTTACCGGAGTGTAACTCCAGTTCTATGAGTGGAGCGGAGCCCCATAGGACTTAAGGCCCTGCCGACCCTCTCTAGTCTCGCTGAAGAAAAATATCTCGGGAGGCTGATTGAGGGGAGGCATCCCCTCTTATAGGGACACCTGTACTCCTATTGGCTGCAGGTGTGTGCATAATTTTGTCTCAGGCTGCTGCTGCCTTAGGGCAGAGGGTAAACCACTAGGAGCAGAGCTCCCCTATGGGGCTCCGCTCCACTCATAGAACTGGAGTTACACTCCGGTAACTAATCGTTAGTGGGTGCGTTCCTCTGCCCAGGTGTTGCTGACGCATGCCAGATCTTATAATGTTTGGATAGGTATTTTACGTATCAGCTAACCACATCATGGTCGCGTTCCCCTGCTCAGACGTTGCATGCATCAACCAATGGTTGCGTGCCACGTCATCGACTGTGTCATCGACTGATAGATTGCTATAACATATGATATGATGTGGTTAGTTGATATGTAAAATGCATATCCAGGCGTTGTAAGATCTGGCAGGAGTCAGCAATGCCTGGGCAGAGGAACGCACCCAATATGTTATAGCAATCTGGTGCCCAACGGCACAGTCGATGACGTATCACGTAACCATTGGTTGATGCATGCAACATCTCAGCAGGGGAACGTGTCCAGTGCCTACAAAAAGATGCCATTACTATTGCCAAAGAGAGTACAGTATGAAGATAGAAATCCCTTACCATGCTTGATCACTCTTGTAGGCGATGTCATGGCGACGTTGGCTGGCTAAGCTCATGCCCAGAAACAAGTCATTGGGTCTAACCAATAATCAATATAAATCTTAATCTATATAAAGATTGCTGATGCTATGTATTGGCCATTGAGAGGCCATATTGGCACTCCCCAATAGGAGCAGTCCTCCATAGGAATGAATGGAATTCTACAGTATTTCAATTAAATGTTTCAAGGACAAAAATGTTTTGTTGTAGTGGGGACAATAACATTAGTAATCTCAAAAAAGTATACTTTAAGGAAATGTTTTATATATATATATATATATATATATATATATATATATTTATGTTTAGATCACATAATATAATTTAAAAGTATGCATTAAGGTGTCTGTAATATAATAAATGTGGCAAAAACGAAAGTAGACATTAATAAATGCTTCCAAAATATTTTTTTACAATGGTGGGGGAGTGCCAAGATGGAAGCACCGGGGTTTCAACACAGCGCCCCCAATTTAGTAATCTAGTGTATATACACACCCGTCGCTATGGGCGGGCCATAGGGGGCCGGGCCCGCCCCCAAAAATGCTTGTGCCCCCCCACTTGAGGGAATTTATTATTAAATATACGTACTGTAGGCTAATAATAATTGTGCCCTGCCCTCCCATGCATTTCATATGCCCCCCTTAAGACTGAGGTCTGGCGACGGGTCTGTGTATATATAAATAGTTGGGTCCAATGATCGCCTGCCGCCAAACTGCACATGTGCAGGCCGTCAAATTAAAGGAACTCCTTTGATATAAAGTTGTTTTTCACGAAAATGAAAACGTGTCAGTTTGTCACTTTCACAAGATTGGAGTAATAACATGTTCAACTACTTAAGACATTGGCTCGAATCTAGGTTGTGCTTTTAGATTTCGAGAAAATGAACAACTAAGGAAGAATCTTTCACTTCTCTCATTGACTTCTCAAACCCCGGCCTGGTCTGCTTCGCAATCTTTCCCAGAAGTCTCGCGATGTTGCGCTCTGGGTTTAGAAACTGAAACCGAGACATCCACTGAGGTCTATTCTGGACTGTAGAGTGACATTTTTATTGCTCCAAGAGTAATCTTTTACCATAGGTTTTCTATACCTCTATATATCAATAACATTCATGCAATTACAGAATACAGATAAACCTATACCTGAATAATGTGCTCTAGGAGGATATCTGTCTATAGTACTGTGTAGAACCATATTAAAGTCTCCCCCAAATATCAGCTTTGCAGAATGAAAATTATCTAGGAGTGAACTTGCATTCTCTTCTATATCTTCCAATAGTTTTAATTTGCATTTCTTGAGTTATAACCATAAACATTACAAAGTAAGAACTGTTTTCCAGCAGTTTCATTTACTAAAAAGACCCAGTGACCTCTTGTATGAGTCTTAGTTCTTAATACAACAACAAAAAAATTGCCCATGCTGAAGATGTCTATATCGGTCCGCTAATACATGACTAGTAAAAGCCCAGTGCAGTACTTTTGTGAAAACATTTTAACTAAATGTATTTTAGTGTTTACCAGCATTTGTAACTTTGAGTCTGATAATTATCTGTACAAAACAGTTAATCTGATAATACTTGTGGAATATAAAAATACTTACTTGAGATATGTTTTCCAGTTTCTTGAAATACTTTGCAAATGCAACTTATTTCTATGTGAACTGAAAAGGTCTATTCATTCCTTTTCATTTTTAGTAGGCACTCTTATCCAGAGCAACTTACAGTAGTGAGTGCATTCATTTTCCCCCCATGGGTATCGAACCCACAAACCTAGCATTGCAAGCACCATGCTCTACTAACTGAGCCACATCATCACATCACATCATCACAAACCACTTGATGTCTCAATGTACTCAATTACTGTATTCTGCATTGTTTTTCTTCATGGTGATGGAAAGTCTACAGGTACAAACCTAGATGACCAGAATATGTACAATACAGTAATGCACATTTACATTGTGGTTTGTAAGGATGGTAAATTAATACTGCACAAAAAGTGGTTGTTTTCCAGGTGACCTTATGTTTTTATTTCTAGATTTCCAGAAGGCCTTTGTTGTAAGCCATAAATTGATTTTTTTATACCCTCCACTAAATTTGGAGATTTCTTTATTACATCAATAAGAACTCTATACAATGGAAGTAATAGCTCTGTAAAACTTGCCAATGGTACATCACCTAGATTTTGTGGTCCTCTGTAGCTCAGCTGGTAGAGCACGGCGCTTGTAACGCCAAGGTAGTGGGTTCGATCCCCGGGACCACCCATACACAAAAATGTATGCACGCACGACTGTAAGTCGCTTTGGATAAAAGCGTCTGCTAAATGGCATATTATTATTATTATTTTAAGTAAACAGAGGAGTGAGGCAAGGTTGCCAATAGTCCATTCCTCTACCTCTTGACAGCTCAGTTTTTACATCTACTAGTATGCCAGAATTCCTTTACAGGTATTAAGATATATGAGAGACAAATTAAGATATCCCAATTGGTTCCTCTAGCCCTTGATGGAATTATGACTTTTTCAAAAATCTCAGGTTTAAATCTGAATCTGAAAAAGTGTGACATTTTAGCATTGAAAGGTACTGATTTCACTGAAGCTTGCAGTATTCCAGTCAAGACATTGTAATGTATTTAGGGAGAAAAATTACAAAAGAAAAGGAGAGAATAAAGAACCTTGATA
This sequence comes from Coregonus clupeaformis, assembly GCF_020615455.1. Lineage (NCBI taxonomy): Eukaryota > Metazoa > Chordata > Actinopteri > Salmoniformes > Salmonidae > Coregonus > Coregonus clupeaformis. Next base: position 65,515 of record NW_025534570.1, on the reverse strand, counting down.
TTTCCACAGTTGTCTCAGCTACAAAAAAATAAATAAGTTCAACTCATGGTTAGGCAGAGATTTGTCCATTCAAGGAAGAGTTTTACTGACTAAGGCTGAAGGCCTACTGTCTAAGTCTAGAGCCTCTTATGCATTCTCTTGTCTTGACAGTCCCGAATCTATTTGCTCCCAATTAGATAAGAAACTGTTTAACTTTATATGGAAAAATAAACCTTCTTACAAACAGTGTGTGAGGGTAGTCTTAATGTGTTGGACTTCACTACTTTTAACCAAGTCTTAAAGATTTATTGAATAAAGCGTTACTTTAAGGACCCAAACAGCTTTTGGTTTACAATACCAAATCTTATTTTCAATACATTTGGTGGTTTAAGTTTCCTTTTGCAGTGTCCTTATGCAGTTGAAAAACATCCTGTTGAACTGGCTGATTTACACAAACAAATGCTTAATTGTTGGTTTAAGTTTCCTTTTGCAGTGTCCTTATGTAGTTGAAAAACATCCTGTAAACTGGCTGATTTACACGAACAAATGCTTAATTGTTGGTCCCTTCTATGCAAACATAATTTTTCCCCTCATAAGTATGTTATATGGAATAGTATTGTCATAAAATATAAAAACAAGTCACTGTTTTTATAACATTTGTTCAGAAAATACATTTTACTTGTGGGCCAGCTGCTCAACTCAGATGGACATCTGTATACATACAATTACTTGTAAATTCAGCTATAGTAATTAACAGTCTCAATTATTGATAAAAAAATAAAAATAAATAATTAGAGAATCTTTTTATGACAGTGATGTTCCAATAGCAAAATGTAGGTGGAACTTGCAATGTGTTGTAAATTGGGCAAAGGTATGAGGGAAACACTCTTTAAAATAACTCATAGATATTACCCGTCCAATTTTCCAATGTGTGTATGTGACTATGTTCTGGGTGGATCTTCGGCTGGACTTGGGTAAAATAATTGGTCGGGACATCCATCTGCAAGTGATGTTCTTTTTGCTTTTGATAGTCCAAGATTCTCCACTAAAAGTATGTGATGAATTTGATTATAATTCTTGCTAAATATTACATCCATAAAATGTATTTTTTAAAGTAAAAAACATCCTGTTCAATATTTTTTAAGGTAGATTTAAATAATTACTTTACCACATTGAATACTATGCTCTGTAAGATTAATAAGGTAATGAAATCAATTGATACTCTTAAGCTTTTCAAATGTATTTGTCTGTAAAAACCCTCTATTTGTTTCTGTTTTTGTGTTTATCTGTTTGTTTGTGATGTTTTATGTAACCATTTTTAAGAAGGATGTATAGATTTTTGTAACACATTTGAATTTGTATCCTTCAAAATGTATGGAATTTCAATAAAATTATAATAATAATAAATAAATAAAACACTGATGTACTGTAAGTCACTTCGGTATGGAAGTGCCATGAAAATAATGTTTCCACAGAGTTTCTAAACCCAGAAGCGCAACATCGCGAGACTTCCAGGAACGCTTGCGAAACAGACCAACCCAAGGTTTGGGGTTTGAAAAGTCAATGAGAGAAGTGAAAAATGCTTCCTTAGTTGTTCATTTTCTCGAAATCTAAAGGCACAACGTAGATTCGAGCCAATGTCTTAAGTAGCTGAACTTGTCATTACTACAACCTCGTGAGAGTAACAAAATGACATGTTTTCATTTTCGTCAAAAACAACATTATATACAAGGTTATATATGCCTTGCACATGCGCAGTTCGGCGCGAGACGACCATTAGACCCGATTACGTGTTTCTACGCATGATCGTATTTAACCAACTTCGCCATGACATCGTCTACAAGTGTGATCCGGGATTTCAGTTTTAGCCTATCTTCATACTGTACTTTCTTTGGTGCTTCCCATTATAAGAACGGGATATCTACCGGTTCTGAAGCTTCCGGTATGACCAGAGAGGAAGCTTAGAGGCCCAACTCTAATTGCTAATAATTACTAATTGTAATTATTTTGCACTATGGCCTATTTATTGCCTTACCTCCATAACTTGCTACATTTGCACACACTGTATATATATCTTCTGTTGTATTTTTGACTTTATGTTTTGTTTTACGCCAAATGTAACTCTGTGTTGTTGTTTTTATCGCACTGCTTTGCTTTATCTTGGCCAGGTCGCAGTTGTAAATGAGAACTTGTTCTCAACTGGCTTACCTGGTTAAATAAAGATGAAAAAAATAAAATAAAGAGGCCCAACTCGGCGGAAAATTAGTTCCCCTCCAGCAGGAGACGTTTTTTCGCCCACCAATGAGAGTGTCGAATTTGGTCAACAAAAAGATTAATGGATAGGTAGCTACTTAAGGTTTATTTGATCGAATTGAAGTTTTGTAATGCTTAAGTTGTTACGAGTGTACTGATATAAGTAGGACACATGACATCCCGGCAACGTTGAGAAAAAACACTTTATATAGGAGTTGTCTCGAGATGGCTATGCATATTCATGGAATGACGAGTCTAGTTTATGCAGCATTCAAAACAACGGAAAAATACGAGGTCAAATCACGACGATCTTCAGGTCGGAGCTCCAGAAAGAGGTTCGAATTCAAAGTTGGATGACCGTTCAAATCGATTTTTCCGAGTCGGAGCTAATTTTTTTTTCCCGAATTGCCAGTTGTTTGAACGCACTGAAGTCAGAGATTTACGAGTTCCCAGTTGTTTTGAACGCGGCAATAGAATATCTCTCCATTGAATACATGCGTTTGACGTCAACTACCGTCATCGAATATTACAATTTAGATTACAATAATTAGATGTATCCACCAATCCAAAGAAAATAGGCCGCTAGACAGCCCGCCGTGCTGCTTTTTGGACAACGACTCCATTGTTAGGGCGGAGAGACATGTATCTTGTCAGTATATCCTGAATCTTTGATATGACTCACCGTGGCGGTCAGAGTTCAGAATTTTTGTCGTCTGGTGACCTACTAGATACTAGTTAAAGTCATAAACCCCTAAAATTGTTATTTTAAAAATGTTATTTTAACCTTAACCACAATGCTAACCTCATGCCTAACCTTAAATTAAGACCAAAAACACATTTTTGTTTTCATTAATTTTAACGATATATTCATTACGCAAATTCAGTTGCATAACATGTATTTATCGGAAGCAAACGGAACGAAACGGGAGGGACCTACCCTAATTTGTCCAATATAAACTCTTGTTTTGCAACTGTTTGGCTAATGATTACACCCGTGGTGTGCACACAGTCATTGGGTGTGCATGAGAAAGAAGGATGCAAATATAAAGTTATTGGCCGAGCATATTTATTTTCTGCGTGAGTTAGCTATGAATCGCATTGAGTTGCCATTCGCTGTCCCGTTGGCTTGAAATTTAGCTAGCTAGCTTTCTGGTTTAATTACACTGAAAAGGATTCACTGAAACGCAGGTGCGTGTTGTTTACATCTTACTTTGACTTTGTAATACTGTTGCAAATGCTTGTAAACAATGTTTAGAGATAAACTTCGCTAGATAACCAGCTCAACGCTCTTACCAAATCTAGCTACAGTACACATTATCCTACTAGCTACAGTAACGTTAACGTTACACTCGAGAATTTGTCTAGACAGAGCTAGCTACTTACTGCTGTAGATCAGTTAGGGCAGGTTGTTTAGCTAGCTAACGCTAACTTGCTAGCGTAGTTAACGTTATCTAGTGAGTGCAATAAATTGATGCCACATAGCAGCAGATATAATGGCCTTAGCCAACTACTCAAGACAATGCATCACTAGTGTGATGGCATGGAAGAGTTATCAGTGCCAGCTAGCTAACTAGCTATCTGCTTTCTCACAAGGTGTTCTGCAGTCAACTAGATTTGTATAAAAGTGGTATCTATGAAAGTGAAACATTATGTGATTGGTAGGACACAGTTTTGTGAACAATTTGATTTAGGATTAGCCATTACTGTATCTTCCAGGTTGTGATCTCCAGTATTGGTGCCCATCATGGCAGGAGGCATCACAGAGACAGGGGAGCTCTACTCCCCATATGTGAGTATCTGTATCAGACTTAGCAGTGACATGCTCATTCTCCCTACTGTTTAATGTCAGGTATTTGGTGTGCTTAATTTTTTATTTTACAATATTATTTCCCTCCCAAAAAATGTCACTCCATACACGAACTTATACATACAAACAACAACTTCCAGACCCACACAAACAATGACTACATCTCATCTGCCCAGACCCGCATGCTCACACCCCCATCCCTAGTGCCTGTATTATTGTTTGCCACTTGGCCTGAAATTGTATCAATTTGTTTTCCTCGGTTGCCCATGCTATTTCAATATTTCAAGAATAAATCATTAGATTTTTACATTGTGTTAATGATGGCAGATTGATTTGATTTCCAAGTTTTTAGAGAAAGTTTTGAGTGATGAGAAGAGAATTGTCCAGCCCATCGGGTATCTCACTACACCCCCATATACCATGTCTTGAAATATGCAGACAGAATAATTAAAAGTAAGTTTACATTGTAATACTTCTGACCGTCAACTTTCTATCTCCTCCCACAACTTCCAGACTTTATATAATTCCCAGAAAGCATGGATTATTGAGTCATTATTAGTTTTACACTTAAGACATGTCTCTGCCATTGTGCTGTAGAATTTGTGAATTTAATCTCTTGTATAATACATTCTATACATTCGTTTATATTGGATTAAGCGTAAATGTCCGTTAACTGTAATGTCCTTAGTTATGCTCCAACCTTTTTTTGTGTGTCATTTTAGCAATTTACAGGAGCAATTAGGAGCCTTGCTCAAGGGCACATCGACAGATTTTTCACCTAGTTGGCTCGGGGATTAGAACCAGCAACCTTTCGGTTACTGGCACAACGCTCTTAACCACTAAGCTACCTGCCGCCCCATCTACCTTCTGCAGCTACCTTCTCTCCATCTTGTACCAACATCAGTTCTTTTTTACATCTGGGTTCCAATAGTTTTTTTCTAAGAGATTGTCAGTTAGATATGGTCTCTGCCAGGTTTTATATCTTCCCTATCATATGAACATCCTTTTCTTACTCAAATAAGATTCCCTCAAGGTTGCTCTGATGTCCAAAAGATTTCAAATCAAAATTTCGTGATGTAACTTTTAAGTGTGCTGTACATTCTGAAGAGAGGTTGACCAAGGTAGAATGGATAGCATCTGCTGCATAATGATCTAGGCTAAATTAGTTCAAGTAACCTGCATGAGTCCAAAGTCCACACAATGTGACAAAACTATTTAAAATAGTGATGTGCACCTACTCTCGTATAGATTACATTTTATCCTGAAAATGTTCATACATTTTGCCACTTGTAAAATCGGACCCATAGCACTTTCAGATCACGCCTTTGTCCGCCTCCGCTTTGACCTCTGTAAAAACATCCCCAGGTCAAAGAGCTGTAAATTCAACACCTCCATGCTATCAAATGAAGCATTCCATACATTGGTCAATACATGGATAGACAACTACACACAAGACAACAGACTCTCCTGTTTCTCTGGCCACAATGTGAGACGGTGCCAAAGCCACCCTAAGAGGTCATCTGATTGCATATGTTTCCTCTAAGAAAAAAGCAATGGAAGCACACAGGTTAGAGCTTGAGGAGGAGCTGGAAGTACATAAACAATCCCCAGACAGCGCCTCCTGGAGTCAACTTAAAGCAGCCAAAGCCAAACTAAACTTGGACTATACTCGAGAGAGAAGAAAAATTTTTGTTTTCTTTACCTAACAGAAATATCATGAGTATAGCAATAGGCCTAGCAGTTTGCTTGCATACCAATTTAAAAAAGAGTAGTCAGAGCGTACAATCATGGCCATCCGAACAGAAGATGACGAGGTCACATATGATCCAAATAAGATAAATGTAACTTTTCATCATTTTTACTGCAAATTATATGCTTCTGAGAGAGAACATGCAGATGCAGAACTCCATTACTTCCTAGACTATCAGAGACCGACCAAGAAGATCTTTCACACCCGAGGAGGTCTTAGAGGCAATTATCTCCATGCCACCTAACAAATCCCCAGGCCCAGACGGATTTCTCAGAGTGCTACAAAACTTTTTGGCCACAGCTTAACCCTATTTTCATGCCAATGCTGGATACTTTTTTTGAAAACTGAGCTCTCCCAGACTATGTACACAGCCTGCATTACAGTGTTGCTCAAAGAAGACAAGGATCTTATCTCCTGCTCGTCCTTCCGGCCCATAAGCTTGTTGGACTTCGACTACAAAATAATTACCAAATTGCTTGACGAGACTGAACACTCTTCTTCCCAAATAATAAAAGCGGACCAAACTGGATTTATTAGAGACGGGTACTCTTCTGATAACATTCGCTGTCTTTTTGATATTATAGATCAAGTAAATGCACAGAAGACCCCGTCCTGCTGGCTTCACTGGATGCTGAGAAAGCGTTCGACAGGATGGAGTGGAGCTTTCTGTCCTCAGTCTTAGAAAAGTTCAATATGGGCCTAAACTTTATTCAATGGATTAAGTCCCTATATTCTCATCCAAATGCCATGGTGTCTACTATTGGTCTGAACTCTTAAGAGATTCTCTTTGGGATGTGGTACAAGACACCATGGCATTTGGTCAATTGGGGGCGGAGCCTTTGGCGGAGTTGATAAGGAGCAATCCAAGTATTATGGGTGTTTCCGCAGGCGGCCTTCAGCACAAGATTTCGCTCTATGCGGATGATGTCTTGCTCTACATATCCAACCCTGAGAAATCCCTCCCTTCCATTTTAGACACAATTGCTCAGTACGACAAGTTTTCAGGATATAAGATCAATTTGAATAAACCCATTGTTTGCCCTCTCAATCTTACACTCATGAAGACACTCTGCCCATTCCAATGGAAGACACAGGGTTTCAATACCTTGGGATCTTTGTAACACCAGATCTGAATTGCCTTTTCAAGGAAAACTATCTCCCACGCCTGTATCGAATCAAGAATGACCTCCGAACCTGGATCTTCCTCCCAATTAGCTTAGTCAGAAGAATCAATGTTATCCGTATGAACATCCTCCCTAGATTGAACTATTTATTTCTGATGGTTCCATGCTATCTCCCAGTTAATTTTTTTCAAAACAACCAACCAAAGCATCACCAAATTTATATGGGGCAATAAAAAACCTAAGATCAAGTTCTCCACTCTATCCAAACCTAAATCTAAGGGTGGTCTTGCCCTTCCCTGCCTTCAGTTGTACTACTGGTCTGCCCAAATCAGCAACATGCTAACATGGATCACAAACAGACAAGACTCAATGTGGATTCAGATAGAGGCCCAATCCTGTGGTTCATTGCCCCTAAGCACAGTTATATTCATTAATTACTTTAGTGAAGTGGGCAACATACCCAAAACCTTTGAATTATAACACCCTACTAGCATGGAAGGACTGCACGAAGTACCTTGGCATTTCCTCCCAGATATGCTCTCACTCGCCTATAGTATGCAACCCAGACTTGCCAAAGGCCCTGAGTGTTGCCAACTTTCATCTTTGGCATACTCTAGGGATCAGGACCTTTTCATACCTGTTTCATCAGAACGCAACTACACTGAAATCCTTTCAAGAGCTCTCCAGTGAATTCAATGTGCCAACCTTTTATTTAATTGAATTTTTTATCTTGAAATTAGACATGTAATTTCCTCATTCACTTCCAAGAGGAGGTTTAGAGCTCAGCTCAATGAAGTTGAGATCCTTCTTGCTACAGCACAATTCATCAAAAGCGAAATCTCCAATATCTATAGACTCCTATCTGAGAATGTGGGTTCCTCCTTTACTCCTTTGGAAATAATCTGGGAAAAGGACCTCTGATTATCAGTGATGAGTTATGGGTGGAGATTTTCGACAGGGTATGCTGCTCCTCTACTAATATAAAAATGAAAGAATCTAATTACAAATGTTTGTACAAATTGTATTACACCCCAGTGAGACTCCATAGAATCAATACAGACATTTCTCCATATTGTAAAAGATGTACCTCTGAAAGTGGAATTTATATGCATGTATTTTGGAGTTGTATATATTACCAAAATCTGGTAATCTATACATACTGCTGCATAGAAAATATTAGATGTCCAGTTTGATATGACCCCGTGTCTCTATCTTCTTAATGTTCAGCAGGACTTTGTTCTTGATCCAGACAGAGAAAATTTGTTTAAGACTCTCACATACTTTGCTAGAGAATGTATTCTCCTATTGTGGGTTTTTAATTCCTCCCCTCCATTTAAAAATGTGGATTGACCAAATAGTTGACTTTTTCCCCCTTGAAAAGTTAAATTATGAACTCCGCAAGAGACATCCCAGGTTTGATAGACTCTGGTCTCCACTACTCAACTGTATTTCAAACTGGACAGAGTGAATGGGGTGATTTTAAGGAAGTGTGTGTGTTTATACATAATGTGTAAGGTGCTGTAAAGCTAATTCTTTGCATGTTGTCTCAGCTAAAGCTGGAAATAGCTAACACGATCACAGATAGTGCTGCTGCAAATTTGTTTGTTTTATATTTAATTTTATTCTATAATTTATGTCTGCCACATCTGTGAATGTAGAAATTGTTTTGTTTGTTGATTTGAAAAACAAGAACTTAATAAAACTTTAAATGATAAAATAGTGATGTGATGTAGAACAGACATTTTACGGGGAGCACGTACGCTGGTTACTTATCTAGTCAGGACACTGAAAAGAGGAAGTAGGAATGCTTAGGCACTCAAAAAGGCTACCGTTATGGTGAACGTTGATGACCCAACCGAAGCAATAAATTCTGCTTAGCAAAGCTTTATTGTGAGGCCTGTCTAGGAATGTCACAAGTTTCTACAGTGACTGATATCAGCATGGCTGTGTCAGCTTCTGCTGGTTTAGGCTAGTTGTCTTGTGGTTAAAGTGCCCTTTTCTAGATGAAAATATTAATGCTCTGAAGGAATGGATAGGGATAAGGGCTTTTTAGTGAGCGGACCTTCTGTTCACTGGTCTCTCTGTATGTCACAGTGTCAGCCATACGTCTTTACTGCTACATGGGCCAGGGACTATAATAGTCCACAGCTGAGGACAGTGTTTGAATAAGATAAAGATAATGTCTTCAGTTGACCAGTGCGTTGCAACTTGGCAATGTTAGGTCAGCATGTTTTTCTTTACACCCGTGCTAAACTGTCCCATGATTTCCAGGGTTCAAACTTCACTCCCTTGACCAGAGTGTGGTGTTATGTTAAGTGAAGGGGAGGAACAGGAGCTTCCAGACGTACTGGCCTCTTGTGGACCCCCAAGACAACGACACCCTCTAATAGAGCACTCCCTTGGTCTTACTTCTTGTTCTGTGTCTTTGCAGGTGGGCTTGGTATACATGTTTAATCTGATCGTGGGCACGGGGGCACTGACGATGCCCAAGGCCTTTGCCCAAGCAGGTTGGGCGGTCAGCCTGGTGCTCATCTCCTTCCTGGCGTTTATGAGGCGAGTTCCTCATTGGCTCACTGCCTTTCCATTCATTTCCACAACTGTTGCCTTACGTCCACTTCCCCAGCTCTCGCTTTAGTTTAAGCACACCGTAGCGCAGGAGTAATTTACCATATTTCATCCTTATCGTCCACACCTAAGGTCCTCCCAGCCACCTAAGTGGAGAGTTATTGCCCTCCCTATCAAATGGAATGCCACCACTGAGGCGTGTCAGTAATCTAGCAGGGAACAATCAGAGCAGGATGCGTTGCAGATGAGTTGATGCAGTGTGTCAGGCAGCAGGAGGCAGTTTATGATGCAGGATGTGTTTCATTAGGGTAGTGTATGGTGAGAGAGGGGAGTCAGTGGACACATGGAGGGATGCAGATCAGTGGCAAGTACATGAGCTTTGTGATGCTCTGTGCCTTTTAACAGTTTCATGTTTTTTAATTGCTTTGTTTTTAGATGGTTGAGATCCTATTTTATCACCAAGGATAGTGTGCAGTTAGCCAAGGTCACAGACTACAACAAATGCAACACAGTGATATTCTAAGACAGTTGTTGAAATGGAGTATTCTATGACAGTTGTTAAAAATAAGACAATGGGTCATACACTTGTACATTTTCCAAAAAAATGTATGCTCAGTATGGAATATGTTTAGACTCTACAGGGCTAGTTTCTGTCATCATATATCTGTGATCTGAATATATTTTTCTGAACCCACTTTGTCTGATTTTCATCAGTTACATGACCACTACGTTTGTGATCGAGGCCATGGCAGCGGCCAACGCTCAGCTGCGCTGGAAGAGGAGGGAGCAGGAAGAGGTGAGTTAGCAGATATAAAGAACCAACAGGAGGAAGTAATGAAGGAAGCGTGATAGTCAACACTCATACATACTGTCTTTTCCAGTGATCCCCACCCATCAAGTGAAGGCCCAGATTCTCTAGTTCACTACCCTGTCAACCTCAACACCTTTTACAGGAAGAATAACCTCAAGGCGCTCAATAGAGCATTAAATAATAATATGGGGAAAGGAGCGCTTGCCACTACCACAAATGTGTCCTCTACTAACTCACTTAGTGTCCTCTACTAACTCACTGGGGGGACAATTTAGTTTTTAATCATTGTTACTCTAGTCATTTTAAATACTAAGGGAAACGTCATCTCGTGCAGAGATTGATGGAACTGGTGGAGTTCATTTTCTTTTTAGCAGAAAAGCGGCAAGTCATTTTGCCTAATGCCCAAGGTTTCCACTGGAGGAGTTATGAGCGTAAGGACATTGAGTCTGGCTTTGACAGAGCCCCAAACCCCCATGGCCTTGATTCATAGCTCACTTAGCCTTCCTCCAACATTTCCTCCCACATAATGGGAAGAAGGGAGGCACAGAGTTGGAATGTTTACCCTTGAACATTCTTTATTTCTCTCCGCTCTAACGAAGCGCATATTCAGCCGTTTCTTTACTGGGCAATATTTTCTGAGAAAGTCCCATAAAAGTGTATTAGTTTGAAATGGGGTGGATTGTGCATCTCTCGGATGTGTCAGGGAGAAATAGGATAGATCTGCTCTTTTGACTCAGCCATGGCCACATCTGTCACTTTGATGTTAGATGCTTTGTTTCTGTTGCTGGCATATCCTCTTCCAGTGAGCCACCCACTTCTTAGTCTCCCCCACACCCTGTCCAATCAGCTGTAGCTGCTCTTGTTAATTCAACTGATAATGACATCCTCAATGTCGGTTGTAATTTAGCATGAATTAATATAAATCTGTAGTGAATTTGGTAGATGAAGAGTGATGGGAGGGCGTCAGATAGGCGCTATATGAGAGGGAAAGCTCCCTCATCCTCCCCAGCATATCCCAGCTGTTCCAGACAATTTCCAGATGCTGCTCCCCTCCACTTCGCATGTACAGCAAATAAAACACGGTGTTAATAGGTTGTAAACTGACTTGTTGGCACTGAGCAATAGGACTTGTAGATTAGGAGTGAAGTCAATGTTGGGTGGAGGCAGGCTGGTTATCCTCTTTCGATCATCTTCAGGTCCAAGACAGCGACTCCACCTCTGATTATTCGGATGATGATGTTCTCGTCCGGGGACGATCAGAGCCAGAGACGAGGCCCATTTTGTCAGTCCGTGAGTATAGTGTTCCCCTCATCCCTCCTAAAGACAGATGCACCCTGCTAAGGACGTGTTAAAAATGTGTTGAAAATAAGGTACACTACGTGGTCAAAAGTATGTGGACACCTTCTCGTCCAACATCTCATTCCAAAATCATGGGCATTAATATGGAGTTGGTCCCCCCTTTACTGCTATAACAGCCTCCACTCTTCTGGGAAGGCTTTACACTAGATGTTGGAACATTGCTGCGGGGACTTGCTTCCATTCAGCCACGAGCATTAGTGAGGTCGCGCACGGATGTTGACAAATTATTTCTGTTTGGACCTCGCTTTGTGTACGGGGGAATTGTCATGCTGAAACAGGAAAGGACCTTCCCCAAACTGTTGCCACAAAGTTGGAAGCACAGAATCCTCTAGAATTTCATTGTATGCTGTAGTGTCAATATATCCCTTCACTGGAACTAAGGGGCCTAGCCCAAACCATGAAAAACAGCCCCAGACCATTATTTATCCTCCACCAAACTTTACAGTTGGCACTATGCATTCGGGCAGGTAGCGTTCTCCTGGCATCCGCCAAACCCAGATTCGTCCGTCGGACTGCCAGATGGTGAAGCGTGATTCATCACTCCAGAGAACGCGTTTCTACTGCTCCAGAGTCCAATGTCGGCGAGCTTTACATCACTCCAGCCGACGCTTGGCATTGCGCATGGTGATGTTTGGCTTGTGTGCGGCTGCTCAACCATGGAAACCCATTTCATGAAGTTCCCGACGAATAGTTATTGTGCTGACGTTGCTTCCAGAGGTAGTTTGTAACTCGGTAGTGAGTGTTGCCACCGAGGACAGACTATTTTTACACTCTGATCTTGTGTGACCTACCACTCCGCGGCTGAGTCGTTGTTGCTCCTAGACGTTTCCACTTCACAATAACAGCACTTACAGTTGACCGGGGCAGCTCTAGAAGGGCAGAAATTTGACAAACTGACTTGTTGGAAAGGTGGCATCCTATGACAGTGCCACGTTGAGAATGGCCCGTACTGAGCTCTTCAGTACGGGCCATTCTACTGCCAATGTTTGTCAATGGCGATTGCATGGCTGTGTGCTCGATTTTATACACCTGTTAGCAACGAGTGTGGCTGAAATAGCCGAATCCACTAATTTGAAGGGGTGTCCACATACTTCTGGTAATGTCGTGTATCTGTGAAAACATTGAGTCTTATGGAGGATTCGTAATTCTACCTTTTGTCGTCCCTGCTTTTTGAAGGTCTCAATTCTTAAACATATGCTGATTATGACATGATCAGATCAATCATAAATTGTATGTATCCTCCATATGTCATTGGTTAATGGCAATGTTTTATAGAAGGAATGACATCAGAATCACTCCGATTGGAATTACTCACCACTGCGTTCTCATGTCTATGCATTATCACAGAGCGAACAGGAGGAGGACACGTTGATCACTTTGACATTGTGGAGAGGGTTGAGATGGGTCAAATGGCCTCCATGTTCTTCAACAAAGGTAAAAGCCCATCCTCATTCAGTACTTTGAGTGAGGGGATATGATGAACCCACACTCCATTATTGAATTAAGTGCTGCTGATACCACTGTGTGCAGGGCATGGTAAAACCTGTCCCCCTTGTGTAACAACTATGGAGGAGTCTTGAAGGTTGTGTGGGAGCATTTGGGGACAGTTTCTCAACCTTTTAAATGGGAATCATTTTTTATTTTTTAATGTTTATTTTAAATTGTATTAACCCATTCATTGTTAGATTCCAAAAGTGAGGCTGTTCGCTCTTTAATGGGGTGTAATTGTATGCTGAGTGTACAAAACATTAGAAACACCTTCCTAATAATGAGTTGCACCCCTTTTGCCCTACAAGGTGCCGAAAGCGTTCCACAGGGATGCTGGCCCATGTTGACTCCAATGCTTCCCACAGTTGTGTCAAGTTGGCTGGTAGTAGATCTCTACTCTGAGTAGCTCATTCCATCTCATCCCACAGATGCTCAATTGGATTGAGATCTGGTGACTGGGTAGGCCACTGCAGTAAGCTGAATTCACTGTCATGTTCGTTGAACCATTCCTGGACAATCCTAGCCTTGTGCCATTGGGTATTACCCTGATGAAAAAATCAATTTGCAGATGGATACACTGCTGCCATGAAGGGATGCACCTGATTGGCAATAATGTTCAGATATCCTGTGGCATTCAAATGTTGCTCAATTTTTAACAAGGGGCCCAATGTGTGCCATGAAAACACAACCCACACCATTACACTACCACCACCAGCCTGCAATGTTGACACGCGGCATGATGGATGCATGTACTCGTGTTTTTCTCCGTTCCCTAGTCCTCCCATCAGCAAGAACCGGGGTTCTTCAGACCAGACAATGTTTTTCCAGTATCCAGTGTTTTTGTTCCTTAGCCCAATGCAACCGCAGTTTCTTGTTTTTTGCTGAAAGAAGTGGAACTCTGTAAGGTTGTCAGCTGCCATACCCCATTCGTGTCAAGGTACGACGAGTTGTGCATTCATTTATGGGTCTTTGGGCACCAATGTTGTACTGGACTGTCAGTTGACTAACTGTAGGCCATCTGTTGCTCTGCACAATTAGTGTCAGCCTCCTTTGTCCTCTTTCATCAATGACCCGTTTTTTTTTTACCACTTGCCTGTTGTTGGCTGGATGTCCTTTGGGTGGTGGACCGTGCTTGATACACACGGGCAACTGTTGAGCGTGAAAAACCCAGCAGCGTTGCAGTTCTTGATACAAACCGGTGCGCCTGGCACCTACTACCATACCCCGTTCAAAGGCACTTAAATATTTTGTCTTGCCCATTCACCCTCTGAATGGCACATATACACAATCCATGTCTCAATTGTCTCAAGGCTTAAAAATCCTTCTTTAACTTTAACATCTACACTGGTTGAAGTGGATTTAACCGGTGACATCAATAAGGGATCATAGCTTTCACCTGGTCAGTCTATGTCATGGAAACAGCAGGTGTTCCTAATATTTGGTACACTCAGTGTATATGGCTATATTGCCTTTGGTTGAATTTCCCAGGCCATCACACTGCTGCTGTTTTAATCTCCCCAGCTGTGTGTGTGTGTGGGCCTCTAGCAATCTGCACCAGCGGCGGTGAACATGTTAAAGCCTCAGCAGCCTGAGTGATGAGCTAATTACATTTACATTTTAGTCATTTAGCAGAACAACCTTGCTGCTTTACATATCTCACCTACGTCAGAGTAGACACTCCTCGCTGTGCTGGGCCCGCTCACTGCCCCCCCTCCACCTCCCCACCCTCACCTCCTCTGCTGGAAGGCCGGCCTGTTTCTCAAGTAGTATTAACCAGGGAGGAGGTGACTCAACAGTCTGCAGCATACGTACCTGCAGCGCCAATACTTCAACAGCATCGCTTTTGTCATCTGAGGAAAAAAAGACCAGAAAAGGGTCAAACTGTTCTGCTCCGCTCCATTGTGTGCAGATCTCTTCCTGTGTTGTGATGCGGCTCTGGCCACTAGGTGGTGCACTTGGCACACTCACACACACAAAATGATGCACTGACTCACACAAAGGCAGGCAGGCATGCAACATGCTGTTAGAGAAGCAGTGTGTTGTTCCCTTGTGGAACACTCCGGCTGCAGTCTCTTCTTCCCTGTGTCTCTCGGCTCCGTTGCTCCATTAAAGTTGATGTGTTAAAACACTCTTTGGTGATGACCTCTCCCTGTGTGTGTGGAGTGTGCTGTGTGGTGTGTTGTCCTCGACTGCAGGTGAGGGTGAGGCGCCACGAGGAAGTATTGATCGTTGGCAGAGATAAGAGTCCCCCTATCTCTCTGTGTGATGTGGGAGTGCTGCCCAGTGACTCTAATCAGAAATGAATTAGATGGGCACTGGGCCCAGCGCGCATGAGAGAGGAGTGAGAGATGCAGCTCTTTGTCTCAGCTTAATGGCGCTCCAGCATAATGGAAGTCTCGTTTGTCTCTCTTCCCAGATCAGTTGATATGAACTCTTCTTTGTGTAATTACTGCTGGGAGGTAATATAAGGTTAGTGGTGTGACTGATCAGGGAGTTTTACTGGTGAGGTAAAGCTGTCAGATATTAAAACAAAATCTCTTTTGATGTTTTTTTCTTCAGGGATTGGATAGTGGAGTCCATCAGTGATGAATGTGTTGTTGGGGTTAATGGGCCAGTGTGGTGGTGTGAGTGCAGGTCAGGGTTGAGGCCAGTTTGGTTTTGTGAGTCAAGGGCTGAGGCCTGCGGTGGGGAAGGGCAGCTCACAGAGCCAATCAGCTGGTCACTTGAATCCTGACTGCCTCGGGATGGTTCTGGTTAATGATGGGACTGTTCGACCGCGCTGGGCACCACTGGCAGGAAAAGCACTTTTTCACATGCTGCACAGATGCACACAGCCTCTCCACAACACTATGGAGAGCTGTGTTCACAGTTTAAGATTCCCCTTAGACACACCGGGGCTGTAATTTTCTTTATTTTGGTGATGCCAGTTGATTTTTGAAAACGTGTTAGCTCTACTCCTACAACAAGTGGCTCAGTCCATTCGGCGTGGATGTGTGGGGAATACTTTTTTCAATGTTTTTTTTTCTTCTCCTTCCCACTTCATGTAATTAAAAAGGCGTCTCTCCTGGCGGTTCAAGAAGCACTATGAAAGGGCATTCGACTTCCTCCTGAGCTAAAATGATCATCGCAGCAGCAGCGGCAGCAGAGTAAGCTTGGAATAAGGCCATGGGAATCGGCCCTGCTGGAACTGACAGGAAGTTTGATGGGGGCTGGTTTATCAGCTCCGCAGCGAGGAGAGAGAGTGCAGTGTTACTGTAACCTTCCCCGTCCACGATTTGCAAGTTGATTAGAAGATGACTTTGGCTAATACCTCTGTTTGCATGATGTGCAAACAGAGGGAGAAGGTACAGGCTCTTTAACATGCACCACCCTATACCCTTGACTTATAGAGACCATGGAGAGGAATACTAATCCAGTCTCCTTTATTACAGACCCCAGCTTTAATGAGTACCAAACACAGATGCATACATTTTTAATACTTGAATTACTTTTCTTAAATGTCATATTTGTACGCTATACGAGGGGCACTGACAAAAGGAAAATGGGGAGCAGCGCTGCCACTAAGAAGATAAATGGACATGTTTATGTCAGCCCCCCCAATTACATAAGCCTTAACTAAAATAGTTTTCATGTCTCTTTTGTATATGAACATAAAGGATGTACTTTCCTTTTCAGAGGGCCTGCTGCTATTACTGCTCAACTCTATGATTACCCCAAGATCCAGATCAATATCAACTCTATGATTACCCCAAGATCCAGATCAATATCAACTCTATGATTACCCCAAGATCCAGATCAATATCAACTCTATGATTACCCAGATCCAGATCACTATCCCAAGTTTTAGCCCAAAGAGTACATCTCACTCAATAAAAGGCCAATTTGGGTTTCAGAATCAAACCTAAGGAAAGGAATTTCTGTTGCATCCAACAAACCGGCTTTAGCTCTCTGCTTCTAGCAGTCACGTTCCTGCCTGATGAAGCTCCATGATAGCAGAGCGGAGCCCAATACAGCTGTGGCTTCCAGCATGGTTGGCATTCAACAAAATAGCTGTGGATGTTGGAAGGAAGCAACTTCCTAACATCCCCTCCTTCCGCCAGCTAGAGAGGCTATCAGGGCATCTGTCAGTCTGCAACAGTGGGGTGATGGATAGTGACGTGTGCCCGTGCCGCTGGGGGACTGACTGGAGCTTCTAGGTGAAGAGTCATTTGCAGCAGCAGCGTGTGAGCCTGTGGCCGTGGGTAATGGGGAGGTATTAGTGACAGAGCCTGGCAGGGCAGCATCCTCTTGGTCATGCTGGGTCCTCACCCAGCTATCGCTCACTGACGGGCAGCACAGGCAGCCCTGATTCCCCCTATCTGAGGCAAATTCTCTAACAGGCTTGCTTTCCAGATGGAGACATGCAGGAATGGTAGAGAGTAGTGTACAGTGCTAACCTCTGTGAAAGTGGGGTTCGTGGGAGAGGAGGTGGAAATGTTTGAAGTGAAAATGGAATGTGTTGAATTGATGCAGAGAGAATCAAGCCCCCTCCCCCCCACACACACACTCAGCCAACTTTCTGTTCAATTAGAGGCTATGATATTACTTACCAACCTGTGAGTTATACTTTCATACTGTAATCAGTGTGCAGATCAACACAGATAGGTCCAGGATAGTGTAATCACACACACACACTGGCGTCTTCTTGAGTTATCAGTGTTTATTTTCCCCAGCCTGTGTTTTATGACCTCAGTGCATCACTACACAATGATGTGATCAGATGGCTATGATGGCCATGGAAGAGAATAAACACAACCTGGCTACCACAGTGCCCTTTGGTTCCCTCTCCCACAGTACTTTAGCACCACATTATCCTCAATGGAGATAAGATGAGTGGTGGTGCTAGCTAGGTAAATGTTTGCTGTCATCGCCCTTTCCCACAGAATTTACCTGCTGTTAGACTCCCCATCTAACTCCTACATGGCTGCAGCAACTTACTGTAGCAACTGTAATATAGCTTCATATCATAATGTTGTCTACTGTAAGTGTCCATCCAACCCTGCCATAAAACAGGTGATAACTGTTTACAACTACGTGCTGGAGTCTGGACCTGGGCTTATCCAGCTAGTCCTCTTCAATATCCCTCTTCTAGTTTCTCTCAGCTCGGCTGTGTGATGGGCAGCAGAAGGTTGCCACTCACCCCTTTACTCTCAGATCAGATGAATCAATTTAGCCCTGTAAAACTATAAACCCCTCACTTTTTATTTATTTTTAATGGACTCCACACTCTAATTTCCCTGTCAGTATGAATTGGTAATGAATTGGTTGCCAGGGCCAGTAGGACGCAGGAGCCTCCCACATGAGAACTCCAGTGTATGATGGATGCCTGGCACAACATGGCTAACGGTCTCCCGTTGTTGAAAGCTCTCAATCTCCGCTCAGTGCGCCAGCTTGGATGGGCCAGTAGTGTGAGCCGGACGTGGGAGGAGTGGGGGGGTAACGAGGAGAATTTTCATCATGAAGTGATTAGTTTCTTAATTAGTGTGATTAATATTCTTCCGGAGGAGCGGCGAAATGTGCTGCTGCAGTTGTGGCTGCCATCCCGGAGGGAGAAGCAGGGGATGGAGGGAGGAGTGGAGGTGTAGAGACAGAGGAGATTGCCTCTGATGGATACTGCACGTTTAGCTGTTGAAGTTTGACACAAGTTGCATTGACCATATATCACAATCAGGCATCTGACGGCTGTTAAAGATGAGGAATGTGTTAGCTAAGCTATCCCTGCATGTGGGGAGGCAGATTCTCTGAGATATGAATTGATAACACAATCATATACACTAGAAATATATAATTTAAATGTATGATGTTTATGTATAGATTCAGGTATAATCTTCTAATCTTACCCCTTTGGTTTTGTCTTTCAGTTGGTGTCAACATGTTCTACATCTGCATGGTAGTCTACCTGTATGGAGACCTGGCTATCTATGCTGCTGCTGTACCCATATCACTAATGGAAGTAGCCTGGTAAGACCGGCCAGCCAGCCCGCTGCTGATTCATTACATTCATGGATTTCTTATTTGGGGGTATTATTTCAAGCAACTTTATGACTACTGTGGGAGCAGCTCGCTCTCCTAAGTACTTGGAGCATTTACTTTTGGCAGGACAAAGCATATCCCTCTCAGTTCCATTTTTGTCCCTGCACTTTGGCTGTTCCCTCACCTTCTGTCTCAGTAAAACTTTCTGATAAGCGGGCCTTTTGCCTTCCTGACCTCCCACCAGTGCTCTTGGCATTTGTTTTTTGTTGACTGGCTCCCAGGCAGGTTTTTATTACAAGTCCCCTCCACTGGCCCGGTGGGCTGGGTGAACATCACATATTCCATATTGTTCCAGTCTCAGACAGTATGACTTAGCCTGCAGATCTAAGGGAGGCTCTTCTCTAGAGAAGCTATTGTCCTGGGTGAGACCACCATAACCGTCAGGATCACAATTCAATTCGGTGTAGCTTTATGAAAGAAAGATTATTAACTTTCTCATGGTGTACCAAAAAGTACACTTTTAAACAAAGACCCCAACCCAAAAAACTAAAGCGCTCTCCCATTTTGTCCGAATGACTTTACAGACTTTTTAAGGGTTCAGTGAGCTCTGGGAGTGCCATATAGGGGTATCTTATTAACATAATGTGGTGAGGATTAGATCCTTAAACATTTATAGAGATACTTAGCTTTTAAAGGTGAAGGTGAGTGAATACATTTCAATGCAAGATTACAATTTAACCACTTAACACATTAGAGGAAGTTCTGTTGAAATACCACCCTAATAGCATAAAAAAACATACGTTAATGTCACTCTCTGACTCAACGTGGTCGAAAAGCCTGTTGGTAACTTTCTAGCTAAAATGTGAGGAGGAACAGACACTTGAAAAGGAATGGCACTATGGCACAGACTGGAGCTCCCTGCTCCACTGGCTCTGCCACTGTGGAGAGCCAGGCGATTGAGATCGCAGCGCGGTATCTCTTTGTAAAGCCTTACTGCAGCAGACTTCTCAGTGGCAGAGGCAGATTCTAACGATTATGTCCCATAATTGATGCTCAGTCTGCCACACCTTGTCGGCAGCACTGAAAGGGTTTTGTGATTGCCTCAGAATGATAATGTGTAATTTTCCACCAGGAAGACCGGATCGTCACTTCAACTCATTAAAGTCTTGTGCAGTGATATAACTTTTACTAATGCTTTTCTTACTGATAATCTAACAGCTTCGAGACAGTAGGAACTGACCTCCTGATAATCTAACTGCTTCGAGACAGTAGGAACTGACCTCCTGATAATCTAACAGCTTCAAGATAGTTCGATGTGCCCTTAAGCAAGGCACTTAACCCTAATTGCTCATGTAAGTCGCTCTGGATAAGAGCGTCTGCTAAATGACTAAAAATGTAAATGTAAATAGTAGGAACTGACCTTCTGATAATCTAACAGCTTCGAGACAGTAGGAACTGACCTCCTGATAATCTAACAGCTCCGAGGCAGTAGGAACTGACAAGTCTGCAAAGTTTGAGTAATTCTGCCCTCTCATGTTGAATCTTTTATCATTGGTTCATGTTCTTTTGCAGTATGATAAACTAGTCTTTCCTGTCATATGTCATTCTTGGACTGATTTGATCTGATCATGAAGGGATCTGTAATGATCACCAGTCTGTGTCTGTTCTCTCTGTAGTGGTAACCATTCATGCAGTGCTGGCAGTGTGAAATACAACGACACTGACTTGTGCTGGGGCCCTGTCACCAGGAAAGACGCCTACAAGGTGTTTCTGGTGAGTACATACTGCACCTCTGTTCCTCACCCCTGTCCCTCTACCCTCGTCCCAAAGGCCCCTGGAGGACACATGGTGTACCACACCTCTCTCTGTCAGCAGCCCCTGCCATCATGACTGAGCCCCAATGTGCCAACCCCTGTCTGCGTTAGTGTCAGCCTCAGCCCAGAGAGCCCCTTCCCGCTCAGTCTCCCTCTCACGCTTCCCCTGACGCCTCCCCTTGCGCAGCCCAGAGCAAGTGTGTGTGCCCTTGAAGTCTTAAGAATGCGAAACTCCTGTGATTTCCACTTTTGCTTTAACTTTGCCAGCCGACAGTGATCGATGTGCTGATCTCCTCCTGTGTTATTTCCCCCCTCCACTCTTCTCACCCCCAAACCCCCCCACCCTCACTCCTCCTCCCTCCACCCTCACTCATTTTCAACAGAATGAGCATACCCAAACAATTCACCAAAATGCATTGTTGTTTTGTTATCTCGTCTGGGATAAGCCTCTTACATCATGTCAACGAATTGAAATTATGCTGATTTTATCATCTCCTCCTGTATTTTTGCTGTACCTTGCAGTTTCACAAAGTTTCCTTTTATTTACAGTGTGAGAGGTTTTAAAGGGAAAGGGACATTTCACCTCTGTTCATTTATCTAACTCATTGCTTCTTATTACAGTAGATGTTGAGATGATGTCTGCTTGGTAATATGTTTTGAAAAATCGACCGTAATCTGACAGAAAGTCAACTGTTCTCTGGTGTTTCTTGAAGAAGTTGTCTCCTGTTATTAGTTTTCGTCTCTTCTGCTTACAGGCATTTGGACTTCTAGGGGCTTAGTTGTATTTTTCAAAAATGTTCTTCTCCATGAACCCTTATTAGATTTCTTCCCGTGGTGGACTCGTCCTTAAATAAAGAATTGGCCTTTGATAAAACATTCATCAGCTTCTGTTAGCAGACAGGGAGTGGAGTGTCTTCCTGCTCCTCAGCCCCCGTTTGTCTTTCACGTGCCAGGGTAAAACGCTCTGGCCCCTTAGCCACTGCCCACCACTCCCCATGGTCACTTTAAATAATTGATTGACTATTCCTTTTAAGCCCAGCCGCTCTCCATACACCGCTCTGTTCTGCCCAATGGAATAACCTCTCCTCTCCACCTACGCTATACCTGCTTGGTATGCCCTCAGACACGTCCCTGCCCCACCCCAAAGACCAAGGTGCCCTTCGTCCTTATGATGGGTCTATCTAGGCACAATGTCCACAGCATCTAGAGTCTTTGCCATCTGGAGTCATTATGCAGCCCAGTATTTTCCTTTTCTTTAGAACATCCATATCATTTCACTGGAAGGCTTCAAGCTCCAAGCTAAGTGATCTGCTTTATCACTTTACTGCCAGTCTCTTTTTGAACTGAGTGAGTCAGAGGGTGCTTTAGTATTGACTCCTATTATAATATGCTTAATCAGACTTTGGAAAACATTGGAACAGTTATCAGAAAGGCTGACAATACGGTATTGGGAAATGCTTAATTATTTTGTTTTGGTTTAGCTAAAGAATTCAAATGAGCCTATTCATATATTATGCCATCCCATTCTTTGAGTGTTTGAAAAAGGCATTACAAAAAGCAAACCATAATTAGAATTCCTAATTACATTTTTGTTTCGGTTATGCAATTAGTTTGACTTAGTTTTGATCCTCTAAGAGGGTGGAGGCATTAGCAATCACATTGCATTCAATATGTTATGTTAGCATTAGTTGCTGTTCAGTTGTTGCATACCAATGGAATTGCTCAAAGCTGGTCTTTGAACTATGTTCAGGAGGTTCTCTGTGTTTCAGTGGTCATTACATTCTATCTGTTGTGATGTCACGAGAGGCTGTGTCCTGGAGGGACGTTACATCCCCCTGAGATGGCTGCAAACCCAGACAGCTATGGCTCCATCTGCTGGTATGGTCGGGAACTCCACCCCCTCTATGGCCAATCTTCCCACGCAGCTGAAACAAATCAGGAGCTGATGAGCTGGAGGTTTGTGGAAGGGAAGAGACACACTGAGAGGGAGTGTGTGGGTTGTGAAGTAACACAGTCTCCAACCTGGGCTCTCTGGAGGACAAGAGTGCTGCACGTCCACTTCCATGAGGGAATATAAGGATTTGGAGATACTTACCTTTGGGAAATACTCACCTTTGGATATATTCGCCTGTGGAACTACGGGAGAGACATTGGGAAGGACTTTTGCTGGGTTGGCCACTAGCTGCAACGTGGACTACAGTAAGGCTGGGAAAAGTTAACTGAGCGAGTGAGAACTATGATTTTGGATGTGGAAGAGACATCCCTGAACTGTTAACCCTTAAAGAGCCACAAGAGAACAGAATTTGGTTATATTTTCGTTAATTTCCCAAGACCTTTAATAAAATCCTTGTTTTGTTTGAACCTTGTCTCCTTGCACTACTTGAGCAATCCCGCTGAAAGCTGTGTAGCCTCTCGTGACGTCACAGGTGGTGGAGAATACAGGCACGCTCAAGCGTTAATAGTGCAGGTCAGAGGAGGATACCGAAGGTTTGATCACCCAGTTTTCCAAGTTGGCCGTAGGCTCCCCGCCGACTGAAATGGAGGACATATTGAAAGCCCTTGTTGCTGGCCAGCAAGCCCAAATGCAAGCAAACGTGGCTCTCTTGGAGGAGCAAAAGAAAGCCAACCTTCTGAAGGCGGAGGGAATTGCAGTTGCAGAGACAGAGGGTGGTCCAAAATACCCGCCCAATAAAGGCAAGTGACTTTATATCTAAGATGGGAGCTACCGATGACATTGAGGCATACCTGCATGCATTTGAGGCCACGGCCACTAGGGAAGCCTGGCCCAAGCAACAGTGGGTTGGTCTGTTAGCCCCCTTTCTAACCGGGGAAGCGCTGAATGCTGTCCGGGACCTGGGCCCTGACCAGGTTACTGACTATGATGCCCTGAAGTCTGAGATCCTCAGCAGATATGGACTCACAAAGTTTGGTATGGCCCAGCGCTTTCACAGTTGGACCTTCCAACCAGACCAACCTCCTCGGGCGCAGATGCATGAACTTGTCCGAATCGCAAGGAAATGGCTGGAACCGCAGAGGAATACAGCAGCGGCGGTGGTGGAGGCCGTTGTGGTGGATCGTTACCTCACGCGCCCCTGCCTTATGAGGCAAAACGGTTCATCAGTCAACAGGCCTTGACCACGGCTGATCTGACCGTGGAAGCTGTGGAAAAGTACCAGGCCACAGCGGAGATGCTGAATGCTTCCCGAAAAGACCCCAGGAGTGCGGCCCCACCACAAATGGGAAGAACCCGTCCAAAGGACCCCAAGGTCTCGAACCCAGCCACGTCAGGACTTATCCCGGCTCCAGGGGGAGCCAGAAACCAGGCGGGTCCAAGAAGAGTACACCAGGGGGGGAAACTTCGACAGTGTTACCGGTGTGGGGGAGATGGGACATATCTCCTGGCAGTGTGGGAAACCAGCCGATGAACCTATGCCCACTGCGGAGTCCTCCAGCTCAGCACCCACACACCGTGTTGCCTCGCTCTTGGGAGTCGTAGATGGCGGCCCAGATCGACCCCCCACCTGCCCGGTAACTGTGAATCACCATGATGTGGAGGCCTTACTGGATTCTGGTAGCCGGGCCACCCTAGTGCGTAAGGATTTGGTGGGCCCAACGTGTCTGACCCCGGGGAAAGTCCTCCCAGTTTCCTGTGTCCATGGGGACACCAGAGAATACCCCATTACTGAACTTACAATGACCAGCACACGGGGAACCATACACACGACGGCGGGGGTGGTTGATTCCCTCCCGTCCCTGTCCTAATTGGACGAGACTGCCCAGCCTTTTACCCACTCTGGAGAGAGTCTCAGGAGAGGATAACCCGAGTACCTCGGAAACGGAGAGGCAAGACTCATCCTGGGAAGGCTCCGGTGCAATCCTCCGAGTTACTCACTCCCGCCCGGGCTCTGATAGGGATGGCAGGTGCCCAGACCGACACAGAGACGGAGCTACAGAATCTGGACAAAGAACTGTCTGGTCTGAAGGGGACCGCTGAGAGGTATCGTTTGTTAAAGCAACAGTTAGACATGAAGACAGAAGAGTTAGATATCCTCCAGGCTAAACTCCAACAGAGCTCCTTCCATAAGCAACAGGAGGAGCTGGAGAGGCTGCGCAGGACCATCGAGGAGTGTGAGGAGACCCTGCGCAGTAGTAAGGAGGTCCAGAAGAAGGCAGAGGAGAAGTACAAGGTGTTGGAGAACAAGATGAAGAATGCGGAGGCAGAGAGAGAGAGAAGGAACTGAAAGCTGCTCAACAGAAGCTAAACTCTGCTAAAACCAAGGCTGATGCGTTCAGTAAGAAACTCAAGGAGAGACAACAGGAGGCTGAGTCCCTGGTCCTAGAGGTGGAGGAGTTGAAGAGAGAGCAGGCTGGCAAGCACCACGGCAATGCGGACGCCCTCCCCGGCGTGATGCCTTCTTCGCTGCCTTTACCCCGACGAGGACGTCGGTCCCGAGGAGGGGGATGTGTGATGTCACGAGAGGCTGTGTCCTGGAGGGACGTTACATCCCCCTGAGATGGCTGCAAACCCAGACAGCTATGGCTCCATCTGCTGGTATGGTCGGGAACTCCACCCCTCTATGGCCAATCTTCCCACGCAGCTGAAACAAATCAGGAGCTGATGAGCTGGAGGTTTGTGGAAGGGAAGAGACACACTGAGAGGGAGTGTGTGGGTTGTGAAGTAACACAGTCTCCAACCTGGGCTCTCTGGAGGACAAGAGTGCTGCACGTCCACTTCCATGAGGAATATAAGGATTTGGAGATACTTACCTTTGGGAAATACTCACCTTTGGATATATTCGCCTGTGGAACTACGGGAGAGACATTGGGAAGGACTTTTTGCTGGGTTGGCCACTAGCTGCAACGTGGACTACAGTAAGGCTGGGGAAAAGTTAACTGAGCGAGTGAGAACTATGATTTTGGATGTGGAAGAGACATCCCTGAACTGTTAACCCTTAAAGAGCCACAAGAGAACAGAATTTGGTTATATTTTCGTTAATTTCCCAAGACCTTTAATAAAATCCTTGTTTTGTTTGAACCTTGTCTCCTTGCACTACTTGAGCAATCCCGCTGAAAGCTGTGTAGCCTCTCGTGACGTCACACTGTTAATGGCCATTCTCTCCTGTCCTCATCAACCACATTTCTCTCCTCACGATCACGTCTTCTCAACCTCAAAATCAGTAGTCTCTCCTGGCAACAGATTGTCAGCTAATCCTCCATTTGTACCTTGACTAGGCATTTATAGCTCCCAGCTCAATAGGTGTCATTGCTAAGGGGCTCTAATCCCATGCTATGGTATGATCTGTTTCCCCTAAGGGATTTTACTGTGGTAACTGCTCTGTGTACCTTACTTAATAATCTTAAAAAATCAATAGTGTGTGGAATATGTATGTTGTGGTTTTGTGCTAAGCACTAATGTAACCTATAATTCCTCAGTTGGGTGCATATTTGGTCTGCCTAGGCCACCGTACTGTACAGGGTACCACTGGCTGCCACAGGGGGAGTGGGATTGATGTCAGACACATTAGTCCAGCCACAGCGTTTTTAGGGTTTTGAAAAGGAAGAGAGGAAAGATTAAAGGGCAGCCCGATTATGGAGTAACAGCGCACAGCTGTAATCCCTGCGTGGGTGGCTGTTTGAGAGAGAGACAGAGAGAGAGCATGATATAGAGAGAGCATGATATAGAGAGAGCATGATATAGAGAGCGCATGATATAGAGAACTCATGATATAGAGAACTCATGCTAATGTCACAGACAGACAGACAGAAGATGGAGTGGTCTCTCCAGGGGGCCTTCTGCTCCCTCAGGAATGGACTGGTGTCCATACAGACAGGCTTGAGAGCTTTTTTCCCTCTGCCCTGTACTGTGTTGGTCTGAAAGTCACAACCCTGGGCGTTGTGTGTTTCTGACCACCGGCCTCCTCATCAGACCAGATTTTTATAGATGCCACCCACAGATCAGTGGTCTGCCTGGCCAGACCGTTCTAATTTTCATCAACTGATCCACGAGCTAGTCTTATTCTAGATCTCATTGGTCGATTTGAATGTCCCAGTCCCTTTATCAGAACAAGATACACTACATGACCAAAGGTATGTGTACACCTGCTTGTCGAACATCTCATTCCAAAATCATGAGCTACACACTTCTGCACTCGGCGGTCCCGTTCTGTGAGCTTGTGTGGCCTACCACTTTGCGGCTGAGTCATTGTTGCTCCTAGACGTTTTCACTTCACAATAACAGCACTTACAGTTGACCGGGGAAGCTCTAGCAGGGCAGAAAGTTGACGAACTGACTTGTTGGAAAGGTGGCATCCTATGATGGTGCCACATTTGAAAGTCACTGAGCCATTTTACTGCCAATGTTTTTCCATGGAGATTGTATGGCTGTTTGCTCGATTTTATACATGTGGCTGAAATAGCCGAATTCACTAATTTGAAGGGGTGTCCACATACCTTTGTGTGTATATATAGTCTACCTCACATTATCCTTGTGGATCTCTCATTTCGTTTGCCATTTTGCCTCAGACAGTTGCCCCACAGTGGTTGCAGCAGTGTTTGTTGTGCTTGGACAACAGATCGTGGGTTATTTTTAGTAGGTTACAGAACAGCTGTCCCTGTTCAGAAAAGTAGTTCTGCTCCAGTAGCAGACCCACAAGGCTCTGGGAATCAGCACAGAGAAGGGGAGAGAGGTGAGGAAAAACACTGACGAAATCAAGGATCGTGCCTTATTTAGGAGGGACTATTTTGATAACCGCTGTCAATAGATTTCTTCAGCTTATCTGAACAATTGTGAAGAAGCTACCGTCTTCACAGCCTGTCTAACGCTGGGAATTGCCAGGGACCTCACAAAATGATCACGATACTTAGGTGCCGATATGATATGTATTGCAATTCGATAATGCTGCAGAGACGAGCGAGCATGAGAAAATGAGTTTTGATCAGTCATGGAAATAAGTGCTGAAAACATGTTGCCTCACTATTTAAAAAGAAGATGGAGAACAAGCTGTAGGATGAAAAATACCAGAGTTTTGATGCAGGTACAGCCGACTAGCTCTAGCTAACGCTACCTAGCAACAACATTTTATTTATTTATATATATATATTATATATATATTATTATAATATATATCAATACTTGGAGTCAAAGTATCAATATAATATTGTCCAAAATAATGTTCCGATATGTAACTATCGATTCCCCCACATCACTAAGCCTGTCAAACCACTCTCTAGGATTGAGAGGTAGTGCTTACACCTAGGATGAACCTTGCACCTCATACATACATGCAGAGGACATGAGTGAAACTCCATAACAATATTCATGGGTTGCACCAAATGGAATTCACAATTCTGGAAGTTAGCCTCACACCTTACCCTGAGGTGTGTGGACTATTTGTCAGGTTGACTTATCGTCAATGGCCAGCTTTTGTGAGTTCTTTTGAAACTAAAAGTCACACCAGTTCATTCAGTGACTTTGTGACTGAAATGAAAAAGCTATTCCAGGTGATCAAAGTTTCTATCATTCTGTAAACCTTCAATGGAGCTTTTCACACAACTCGTGCTGGGCTGTACTACAGTGGGGGAAAAAAGTATTTAGTCAGCCACCAATTGTGCAAGTTCTCCCACTTAAAAAGATGAGAGAGGCCTGTAATTTTCATCATAGGTACACGTCAACTATGACAGACAAATTGAGATTGTTTTTCTCCAGAAAATCACATTGTAGGATTTTTTATGAATTTATTTGCAAATTATGGTGGAAAATAAGTATTTGGTCACCTACAAACAAGCAAGATTTCTGGCTCTCACAGACCTGTAACATCTTCTTTAAGAGGCTCCTCTGTCCTCCACTCGTTACCTGTATTAATGGCACGTGTTTGAACTTGTTATCAGTATAAAAGACACCTGTCCACAACCTCAAACAGTCACACTCCAAACTCCACTATGGCCAAGACCAAAGAGCTGTCAAAGGACACCAGAAACAAAATTGTAGATCTGCACCAGGCTGGGAAGACTGAATCTGCAATAGGTAAGCAGCTTGGTTTGAAGAAATCAACTGTGGGAGCAATTATTAGGAAATGGAAGACATACAAGACCACTGATAATTTCCCTCGATCTGGGGCTCCACGCAAGATCTCACCCCGTGGGGTCAAAATGATCACAAGAACGGTGAGCAAAAATCCCAGAACCACACGGGGGGACCTAGTGAATGACCTGCAGAGAGCTTGGACCAAAGTAACAAAGCCTACCATCAGTAACATACTACGCCGCCAGGGACTCAAATCCTGCAGTGCAAGATGTGTCCCCCTGATTAAGCCAGTACATGTCCAGGCCCGTCTGAAGTTTGCTAGAGTGCATTTGGATGATCCAGAAGAGGATTGGGAGAATGTCATATGGTCAGATGAAACCAAAATATAACTTTTGGTAAAAACTCAACTCGTCGTGTTTGGAGGACAAAGAATGCTGAGTTGCATCCAAAGAACACCATACCTACTGTGAAGCATGGGGGTGGAAACATCATGCTTTGGGGCAGTTTTTCTGCAAAGGGACCAGGACGACTGATCCGTGTAAAGGAAAGAATGAATGGGGCCATGTATCGTGAGATTTTGAGTGAAAACCTCCTTCCATCAGCAAGGGCATTGAAGATGAAACGTGGCTGGGTCTTTCAGCATGACAATGATCCCAAACACACCGCCCGGGCAACGAAGGAGTGGCTTCGTAAGAAGCATTTCATGGTCCTGGAGTGGCCTAGCCAGTCTCCAGATCTCAACCCCATAGAAAATCTTTGGAGGGAGTTGAAAGTCTGTGTTGCCCAGTGTCTGTCATAGTTGACGTGTACCTATGATGAAAATTACAGGCCTCTCTCATCTTTTTAAGTTGGAGAACTTGTACAATTGGTAGCTGACTAAATACTTTTTTCCCCCACTGTATATGTCAGTTCCTTTCACATTGCTTAGTCTTCTTTCAGACGGAGCTCAGACTACATTGATTGTAAACACACAGGCTTTTGTCATAGCAAGATGGACTAATAACAGCATAATGATAGTCTAAAAGCTGCACGGTGGGTGGCCTGTTTGGTTCGCTCTGGCCTTTGGTTAGATCAATGCAGGCCACACAAAACGCTATGTATCATGCTGTGGAGCATGGCAGCCATTTTCCTCATCCCGGTCTGCAAAAGCTCTTAACCCTTTACACTCTTGGGCATTGGCCTAAATGAATAGGGCTAAATATGAAAAACATATCCATAACCATGGTAGCAATTGAAAGGGAACAGTTAGGAGATTATGGGGAAATTATTAGATCATAGGTGAGGACACAAGACTGAATGCAAACATTACACTGTGAATTCTATGTTCATTTTACTTTTATTGTACTTTTGTCGCATTTGTTGATAATGAAATCTGAAAATACTCTGGATACATTCAATAACATAAGAATGTTCCTGGAAAGTGTGGAGTAGGTGCAACATAAGACAAATAATTCTAAGTGTTTGAGTGAGAGGACTAACTGGTGTCTCCAAGTGGCCACACCTCTCCAAAGTGTGCACAGTTTCTAAGTAGTTTCAATGCACTTTTATTACTCAAAGAACAGTCTTCAACTATAAGGTGCTTTTTTTGCTCTCTCCTGTCTGTGTCGTTGAGGAACTAGAGCAAGCACACGTGCAGTTGTTTTGTTTGGAACACAATCCTACATCCCCGCCATCACACAATTAATGTTGTTTTTGCAATCCAGAAACTGTCCATTTATAAATTGCAATCTGGGTCAGGTGTGCATCATTTGAAAGCTTGTTATATTGCCAACATGACTAGCTAAGTTATAAAAAACAATATTACAGTGTTAGACTTTCACAATGCAATTCAGGGAAACAGTTCATCATTTTGGTGCGTATCGAAAGGAGTCATGAGTGCATTCAGGTGCATGTGCTGTGGCCATTTTTCTTCACCAATAGACAGAAATAGGCTCATTCTGTTCAGAACACCCCACTTTATGACGCCATGCCATCTTGTAACTGTACATCAAACATATTGGTCATAAACATTGATATTGCATATGCATGAGTTTTATCTTATATAGAAATGTGAAGTGCACATTTGTACTCACTTGTATGACATCAAAGCGGTATTTATTATAATTAACAAACGTCTCATCTTCCAAAATACATAGTCCTCCAAATACATAGTCCTCTTAATTTTAATAGGGTGTTTGTGTGTGTGTGTGTAAGTAACTGCAACTGCTTGTCACGCTCAAGTTCAGAGCGGCTGTCAGTCAAACCCATACAGCGATGCGCAGAGCCAGAGCTCTGACGTCATGTATAGCATGTTACTCTTCAGCCACTGCATTCCAATTTAGGCGTTTATCAGTGCCCAAATCTGCCATTTTCAACCTGCATACGAGTACGAGTGTAAAGGGCTACGGAGATCAATGGGGTGAGATTTGATCTGCTGCTGATTGATTCTCGTGTCCAGTACCCAGGCTGTTTTCACTCTCCCTTAAAACTAAGATGCATTATCTTTAGACACTAAGAGAAATCTTACAACCCACAAACTAGATTGGGCTTTTCCTCAATCACGCATTTCCAAGCGTATGGTTGTAGGTCATTGGTGGACCTTTCCACCACGTCATTGTGTGCTTGACCAATCTTAGCCGGTGACCTGCCCTTTACATTGGACTGCAGCTTTAATTGTAAGGATTATGTTTTGCTGTGAAAGTGCAACAGTGGGGTCTTTCTGGGGACTGGCTTAACCCCAGCAGAGAGATTTCCTGAGACCTCAATTAAACCTCTGTGTCCCTTGCTGCTCCCTGGCGAGGTTTACCTTTTGATTTTCAATTGCAATTTGCAACACCATTCGGACTTTATTGCATAAAAAAAGCCCTAGCTGGCCACACATACTGTTGGATAACCCAACTGTGATTTTAAATGGCTGATTTTATGTTGATAATGTTTTTCTTGTGGTTGGGAGAGTGATTGGAAATCAATACTGTATATCAGATCAAAGTAGGTTCTGCTGACACTGCGTTCTTTCCCTGTTTGCCTTCATGCATATTTAAGGGTGTGTCTATTAGACCACTCGAAGTGAGTGGATGCCCAGTGAATTGAAATATTCTCTCAGCGGGCGCCACCCCCCATGAAAAGAGGCCACCTTTGCGTCAACCATCTGTTTAGATCCACTCCTTCGAATTAGTCAGACTCACTCACACACTCGGGGACACACAGAGATAACAGACACAGATAAGCCCAGATAATACACATAGATACCGTATTTTACCCAAGGGTTTCTTTTCATGCCTCTGTCTGTACGGTGAAAAGCCAGTGAAGCTTTCTTTTAGATGTTTGTGTGTTTAACTTTGGAGGAGAGCGAGAGGGAGAGCGAGGGTGCTGTAGTGTAGCTGCAGCTCTGTTGTGGTGCGGCCATCCCAGCGCTGCAGGGAGATGACAGTGCAGATGGTTTAATAGAGATTATCTCAGCAGGGGGAAGTGTTTGAGCTGGGAACCACACAAGGGGAGTCCTCTCCACACCACAGCGGGGAAGAACCCAATCAGAGCTGCAGATCAGGACACTCAGCCGTACTGGGAGAGGACTGGAGGGACTGTTGGCAAGGGGGACTTAGAGGTCATGCAGGAGAGAGGATAAAGGGTCTCTGAGTCAGGGAACAATAATGTAGACTGTGAGGATCCAACTGATCATCCAGTCAAAGACTTTTGAAAGACAATAGCCTATACTTACCCTGTTTAGGAAGAGTTTGTTCCATCTGTGTTTGCAAACTACAGCATACAGTGCCTTCGGAAAGTATTCAGACCCCTTGACTTTTTCCACATTTTGTGGATTAAACTAAACAAATTCCTCAGCAACCTACACACAATACCCCATAATGACAAAGCGAATTAATAAAAAATAAAAAACAGATACCTTATTTACATAAGTATTCAGACCCTTTGCTATGAGACTAGAAATTGAGATCAGGTGCATCCTGTTTCCATTGACCATCCTTGATGTTTCTATAACTTGATTCGAGTCCACCTGTGGTAATTCAATTGATTGGACATGATTTGGAAAGGCGCACACACCTGTCTATATAAGGTCCCACAGTTGACAGTGCATGTCAGAGCAAAAACCAAGCCATGAGGTCGAAGGAATTGTCCGTAGAGCACCGAGACAGGATTGTGTCGAGGCACAGAACTGGGGAAGGGTACCAAAACATTTCTGCAGCATTGAAGGTCCCCAAAAACACAGCGGCCTCCATCATTCTTAAATGGAAGAAGTTTGGAACCACCAAGAATCTTCCTAGAGCTGGCCGCCCGGCCAAACTGAGCAATCGGGGGAGAAGGGCCTTGGTCAGGGAGGTGACCAAGAACCCGATGGTCGCTCTGACAGAGCTCTAGAGTTCCTCTGTGGAGATGGGAGAACCTTCCAGAAGGACAACCATCTCTGCAGCACTCCACCAATCAGGCCTTTTATGGTATAGTGGCCAGACAGAAGCCACTCCTCACTCAGTAAAAGGCACATGACAGCCCGCTTGGAGTTTGCCAAAAGGCACCTAAAGACTCTCAGACAATGAGAAACAAGATTTTCTGGTCAGAGAAAACCAAGATTGAACTCTTTGGCCTGAATGCCAAGCGTCACGTCTGGAGGAAACTTGGCACCATCCCTACGGTGAACCATGGTGGTGGCAGCATCATGCTGTGGGGATGTTTTTCAGCGGCAGGGACTGGGAGACTAGTCAGGATCAAGGCAAAGATAAACGGAGCAAAGTACAGAGAGATCCTTGATGAAAACCTGCTCCAGAGCGCTCAGGACCTCAGACTGGGGCGAAGGTTCACCTTCCAACAGGACAATGACCCTAAGCTCACAGCCAAGACAACGCAGGAGTGGCTTGGGGACAAGTCTCTGAATGTCCTTGAGTGGCCCAGCCAGAGCCCGGACTTGAACCCGATTGAACATCTCTGGAGAGACCTGAAAATAGGTGTGCAGCAACGCTCCCCATCCAACCTGACAGAGCTTGAGAGGATCTGCAGAGAAGAATGGGAGAAACTCCCCAAATACAGGTGTGCCAAGCTTGTAGTGTCAAACCCAAGAAGACTCGAGGCTGTAATCGCTGCCAAAGGTGCTTCAACAAAGTACTGAGTAAAGGGTCTGAATACTCATGTAAATGATATGTACTTTTATTTGTAATACATTTGCAAACGTTTCTAAAAACCTGTTTTTGCTTTGTCATTATGGGGTATTGTGTGTAGATTGATGAGGGGGAAAAAAACAATTTAATACTTTTTAGAATAAGGCTGTAACGTAACAAAATGTGGGAAAAGTCAAGGGGTCTGAATACTTTGCGAATGCACTGTATTGCTTCCAATCAAGCAGATTGTGCAATTGTTAACCTTTTTTTTGTGACGTGTGCTGGTGCTACTGTGACATTACCATAAAGAGTGTCAGTTAGCTGCACGAGACAAACGGCTAACGCCATCAAATGTGCTTAAGGATCTCTTTGGCATCTGGCACCGCAGAACTCAACGTGGCTTGTGTGCCTGTGATTTGTAACCGAGGTAATATAGTTTAATCATTGCTTTCACTCTGTCCATTTAGCTCAGTTTTTCCTCTGTCTTTTTACTTATAGACTATGTAGACAATCATCATTTGAGAAGATATTTCACTCATTGGTTTTGAGAAAACAATACAAGAAGGGAGCAGTGTAGCCCATTGCTTTCTATTACTTTTAATGGCATTGTCTGTGTCAAAAGTGTTTATTCTTTCCTTATTTTCTCAGAGGAGTAAGATAAAATCGATTTATTTGGCCTGTCTAACACTGGCGTTGTTAGTCCCTGCCTCGTGTTTGAGGGAGAAAATCTACATGCTGAGTACAATATTGTTTTCTGTTTTGAAAAGCTGGTTATCTGGTACAAGGACATTGCAGAATGGTGTAAGGGTCTTGCTCGGTGGTGGCTGAATGCTAACGAACGTGATTCTCATGAAATTAATCCGCAGCTTAAACGGAACACAGGTTCCCATTTAAAAAGGGACACCTTTTTTCAGTAGACTTTTACATTCAGACCCTGTGACCTTGGGCTGATTGCTTGTATGGTTGTGTGTTGGTGTATTTGTCTGGGCCTGCTGGTCAGGCTGACCGGACCCAGACTCCTATTGAAAGAATGACCCAGCGAGGTCATCATGCTCCATGTCAGCTTCCTGGGGACCAGCTACTGGACGTTCAACCGTTTGCGACCTGCTCCAAAGCTGGGAAATAACACAGTGACATGGAGCATATTCTTGAAAGGTCCCCTTTGTTGATGTATTATTTATTTTATTCTTCATAAGGTCCATCGTCATAATTGAGTGAGACCGTGTTCTCTGTGCGATATGGCACACCCTTCTCCCCATCCCCTACCAAAAGTTATAACGATGGGGAGAGTGAAATAGCCGAGGTCCTATTAAACCACTGGCAAATAGTTTTAAATGTTGGCTAAGAGTTTAGCTCATTGTTTAGTCCTTGGTATCCTCTCATAGTAAATTGTGAGATCCAGTGTAAAGGCAGATCTTTAGATTTACATTTTACATTTACATTTTAGTCATTTAGCAGACGCTCTTATCCAGAGCGACTTACAGTTAGTGAATACATATATATATATATATGTGTATTCACTAACTGTAAGATATATGTATTCACTAACTGTAAGATATATAATATTTTTTTTATACTGGCCCCCCGTGGGAATCGAACCCACAACCCTGGCGTTGCAAACGCCATGCTCTATCAACTGAGCTACATCCCTGCCGGCCATTCCCTCCCCTACCCTGGACGACGCTGGGCCAATTGTGCGCCGCCCATGAGTCTCCCGGTCGCGGCCGGCTGCGACAGAGCCTGGATTCGAACCAGGATCTCTAGTGGCACAGTTAGCACTGCGATGCAGTGCCTTAGACCACTGCGCCACTCAGGAGTGTTCTGTTGAACTAAGAATGACCTTCACAGTTCACACCCAAGTTCAATATTTGTTTTCTCTGATGTTATGTCTGTTCACTTATTGTTGTATGCTACAACATTCTCTGATCGACTTCAAAGGCTTGAAACTCTGAACATAAGAGGGGTTTTGAAGCTAGGATAAACGGAGTAATCCAGTCTTAATTGTCTGTTCTATTACAGGCGACGTTAATGCAAAGTAAAAGGATGAGCCCCGTGTAGCTCAGTTGATAGAGCATGGTGCTTGCAACGCCAGGGTTGTGGGTTCGATTCCCACGGGGGGCCAGTATGAAAAGTAAAAAATGTATGCACTCACTAACTGTAAGTCGTTCTGGATAAGAGCGTCTGCTAAATGACTAAAATAAATGTATAGAGTTGATCATCCTCATTACTTCATAGTCTCTTTCTTTCTGTTTCAGTGATGGTTTGGTGATATCACTGAAGTTACTAACGCTTAACTTACTAATGCTCACCATTAGTAATCTATTACTCTTCATCTCTAATGTTTAAATGTGACACAGGAAAAAATTCTGTTGCGAAATAATGCTTTTTAGCCTATTAATTGATGGAAATACCAGTCGATGTACATACATTTGACTGGTCATGCTTATCGGTCAATAGGTTAATTTGCTTAATTTAGTGGAATTAAATTGGTGCGTGCGTACAGTATATTGGTTATGCATTTTATCACACGCATACAGATACAGAGCCTTTGAGTGAAAAATCTGTCAGACAGCGCTGCTGCATCTTGTGGTGCTTTCAAATCATGACGTCGGGTGATCTTCAGGTCGGAAAGTCGGAGCTCTAGAAGGAGGCCAGAGTTCCCGAGTTGGATGACCGTTCAAAACTATTTTTCCCAGTCGGAGCTCGTTATTTTCCCCAGTTCCCAGTTATCTTGAACACACAGAAGTCGGAGATTTCAGAGTTCCCAGTTGTTTTGAACGCGGCATCAAACAGCAACGGAAGGCGGGCTTCATCAGCGCTTCACACACTAATTTGCAATGAGCTGGAGGCAGTATGCATTTTGAAAACATATACTTAATTGTTTGAAACATGAATTTTTAATACATACTGTATTATGAGGCATGTCTTCAGCTTATTAGATCTCCTCTCTTTCTAAATTTCTAACGGCTATTTTCATCTCTGTAATATGGAAACCGCTTGCATGTGCAGTGCCCTTTTGACAACAGTGTTTCCTGCTAATTACATTATGGAACCAATATTCACACATAGTCTGCTGCCTTGTGCACATTGCTGCGCTTATAATGTGAAGAAATAATCGTTATCAACATTCTATGGCTACAAAGCACAGGGAGGAAGGTGAGCCATGGTTGGCTTCGATGCAGTAGCGTAGTCCGTGCATTCTTTTTTTATTTATTATTTTCAATGTTTTTTTGTTTTGTTGGGATTTTACCCCCATTTTCTCCCCAATTTCGTGGTATCCAATTGGTAGTTACAGTCTTGTCCCATTGCTGCAACTCACGTACGGACACAGGAGAGGCGAAGGTCGAGAGTCGTGCGTCCTCTGAAACACAACCCAACCGAGCCGCGCTGCTTCTTGACACAGTGCCCGCTTAACCCGGAAGCCAGCCGCACCAATGTGTCGGAGGAAACACTGTACACCTGGCAAATATTTTGGAAGTGTTCAGTTCAGTTTACGCTTGCTTGATAGTGAACTCGGGGCCTGCAGGGCCGGTGATGCATCCACAGTTGATGCAGAGGAGATCTGACAGTTATGAGTCTATGGCTGTTCGTCGCACAGGGGGACGGCAAGGCTGCAATTTCTCAAATGGGCATACATTTGAGACCTCAGTGGGCCACACCATTTAGTCTCAAATAGACTCACACAAGTAGTACACCGCAATCACCTGCTTAATCATGCTGTAAATGGTTCTTAATAGTTGAGCGATTGCCTTTTAAAAAAGTATAGGCCTACACATGGATTCTCTATCAGACTGTCCTGAGACTGTATGCTGACCTAGGAATGCTGGCGGATTGTGAATGTCTTGGCCTGACAAACACGAGTTGGCCATGACAAGCCCAGCCAGTGTGATATATTAGTACTGCAGTGAAATAAATAAAGATGTGTATATATATGTGTGCTTTAGTCTTCATGTGGGCTAGCCCTACAGCAGTGTGTACGTTTTAAATACCACAGGTCAAACTCTTTAGCTTTTCTGCCTAATGTCATTTTACTGACGTCTGCTTCAACTTCCTTCATTAGTGTTCTGTTATCACTCTGTCTCAGTAGGAGATGAAGAGGAATTGGGCACAACTGCATTACTGTAGTGTTGTTGAAAAATTCTGATGTGTTAAATAATCACAGGCAGGCAGCAGAGGACAGGTGGCAAAATACCCCATCTACACTTCCCTCAACCACACCCATTTACACCTACCTCCCCCTCCTCCATCTCCCATCCCATCCTCTGGCTGCTGTCATCCTTCCTCTCATTACAGTCATCTTTAATTGCGTAGAGACTAGATGTCTCCTGAGTCATCTACCTAATTAACAGTAAAAGTGTCTGCGTTGAGTGTATCTCACTTCCACCGAGAGCGGGCTGTGTATGAGAAAGATGAGTGTCGAGGTTGTTCCTATTCTTTTCACACATCTCACAGTGATTGTAGCCATGAGTTAACCATTCGGCTTATACTTCTGGACATCAGCTTGACCTTGGTGAGTGTGAAGCTAATGGAATCAAGACAACATTTGTTCCTTATAGTCTTGTCAAAGTTGCAATTTGCTAATTTTATTTTTCTTCCGTTTTACTGCTTGAAGAGCATTGTAAGGTCATATTTAGTAAGCTCACTTCTGGTAATAGTCCTTGTGTACTGGGTGCGTCATTGAGTGTTTGTGGGACAGCTGGAACACGTGGCGGTCCAGTGGGAACCCTGTATGTCAGGCTATTTGGGTCCACACACCTCTGTATATAGATCCTGTCAGAGACACTGACCCATTCTATCTGACAGGTTTCCAACCTGTCCATAGCCTCAGCCTGGCTCACTGACTTCCTGAAGCCTCCTCCCTAGGTGGCCTTTCACACACAAGCCATGTCCACGGAGAGAGACACAGTGTTATTTATTCATCTCTGGTGGTTTTAGTTCCCTGTTTATTTTGGAAGTGTTCAGTTCAGTTTACGCTTGCTTGATAGTGAACTCGGGGCCTGCAGGGCCGGTGATGCATCCACAGTTGATGCAGAGGAGATCTGACAGTTATGAGTCTATGGCTGTTCGTCGCACAGGGGGAAGGCAAGGCTGCTGCTACCACAAGATAAGCTCTCATTTATACCCAATACAGCCTCTGTCTCTCTGTGTGTCCCCTACACTCACTGAGGGGAAAATAATGAACATCCCTTCAAATAATTTATGTATTTTGTGTTTTATACAGCAGCATTGCTTTTTTGTGGGAGGGGGGGATCAAAACAAGTTGTTTGATGCAGTTCTAGGAATGTATTCTTCTGAAGACTGCAGGAGTTGGGGCTCACACACATCGCACCGAATGTGGATCTAGCATTCGCTTGCCGAATGTTCAGCACGCTGTGTTTTAGGGACCACCCGCTGTAGACGTCGGATTGCTAACATTTTTTATGCGATTCTACATGTAAAATCTTAGTTGACCGAAAGTCGTCTGTTCTTTCGACCAATCGATTGCTCAACATTTTTAAATGTGTATTTTTCCATATATAGACACCCTATGTGTTTTTAATAAAATCAACTATGTGCATTGAGCTTGTCTGATGCTTTAAGCTTACGGTTTGTTTCCTCAAGAGGGCGCCAGAGATCTAGATAACCAGAAGAAAAAAACCTGACACATCTATACTCTTCCCGCTCCTGCTGGCTTTCGCAGATTCTGCCATTACTCTCCTGAAGTTGCCGGTAATAGGAGTAGGCAACCTTTCTGTGGAATGCCAATTTATCTTACCATTTCTACCGATCTGTGTGCCAGTTATGGTTTTCATATGCACATTTTTGTGAAAGTTTCATTTAATTTATAATAACGTCTTCATATCTCAATAATTTGTCATGTGG
Source organism: Coregonus clupeaformis (assembly GCF_020615455.1). Lineage (NCBI taxonomy): Eukaryota > Metazoa > Chordata > Actinopteri > Salmoniformes > Salmonidae > Coregonus > Coregonus clupeaformis. Next base: position 25,584 of record NW_025534570.1, on the reverse strand, counting down.
TTTATTAAAATTCTATCCAAATCTCAATGAAAATGATACTTTTTAGATTGGTAACTTCTATTGCCATTGCCAGCTATGTAAAAATAGCCTATATAAAGCCAACAAATAAATACGTTGCAGCCTGCACGTAGAAAATATCCTGATTTTAATAAAATCCTATAAATCACATTGGCTACACATGGCCTGTCTGCAATGAACTTGAAACATTATCAACTATTAACTTGGGTCCAGCCCAAAGCTTGTGTTAGCGAACTTGCAACATTGTATAAAATATTCTGGGCCCTCAGAGTTTCCCGCGGCAGGGAGCTCGGGACAGACACAGCTGTAGGATATTTGCGAAAGGGATAGGAAGCAGTGCTTGACTTGGGCAGGAGCTCACCGGAGCCGAGTACCAGCACCTCAAATCTTCTACTGCTTGAGCTCCTGTTCCTCTTATAGAATATTAGCTCAAAAGTATTGTGGAGCTCCTCCACCTAAATATAAACAGTACCCAAAATGAGTACTGGAACCTATTTCAGTCCAAGTCAAGCACTGATAAGAAGCCTATTTTATGACGTTTCCACTGGACATTATTCCCTTTCACGCCGAGTGGTTATCAAAAGGGAGAGAGCTGGAAAGATGTTTCAAATACATTGAGGAACTATTGTAATTCTCAATGGATGTAAAAACAGACTTTGTTTGCTTGCTGTTTGAGGTGAAGAAAACATTACTTTGAGAAGCTCCACAGGTCATTAGTGGTGGTGCGTTAAGCCAATCAGAAATACTATCAGATCCCCAAATGGGCACATTTATATGCCTACATTTGCGCGCAGGCCAGGTAGCCTATAGGCCTACTTCTATGCGTGCGCGTCCTTACTCAACATTGACAAGAGCGCTCCAAACAAAAGACAGTGACTAAATTGACAGAACTCGTAAATGAAATTAAATAAACCAAAACTTGTTTCTCACAATTGTAGCATAGGTTGTCCACTCTGACAATGAGAACAGGAAGACTGGAATCATGTTGAATGCATTAAACGAAATGACCGTAACCAAAGTAGCAAACATTGTAGATTAGAAATTATAGGAATGAACGGTAAATGTACTACTGGTGATATACAGTGCATTCAGAAAGTATTCAGACCCCTTCCCTTTTTCCACCTTTTATGTTACGGCCTTATTCTAAAATTGATTAAATTAATATTTTTCCTCATCAATCTGCGCACAATACCCCATAATGACAAAGCAAAAACAGTTATTTAGAATTTTTTGCACATTTATTAAAAATAAAAACAAATACTTATTTACATAAGTATTCAGACACTTTGCTATGAGAGTCGAAATTGAGCTCAGGTGCATCCTGTTTCCATTGATCATCCTTGAGAGGTTTCTACAACTTGATTGGAGTCCACCTGGGGTCAATTCAATTGATTAGACATGATTTGGAAAGGCACACACCTGTCTAGATAAGGTCCCACAGTTGACAGTGCATGTCAGAGCAAAAACCAAGCTATGAGGTCGAAGGAATTGTCCGTAGAGCTCAGAGACAGGATTGTGTCGGCACAGATCTGGGGAAGGGTACCAAAACATTTCTGCAGCATTGAAGGTCCCCAAGAACACAGTGGCCTCCATCATTCTTAAATGGGAGAAGTTTGGAACCACCAAGACCCTTCCTAGAGCTGGCCGCCCGGCCAAACTGAGCAATCGGGGGAGAAGGGCCTTGGTCAGGGAGGTGACCAAGAACCTGATGGTCACTCTGACAGAGTGTAGATGGGAGAACCTTCCAGAAGGACATCCATCTCTGCAGCTCCATCTCTGCAGCACTCCACCAATCAGGCCTTTATGGTAGAGTGGCCAGACGGAAGCCACTCCTCAGTAAAAGGCACAGCCTGCTTGGAGTTTGCCAAAAGGCACCTAAAGGACTCTGACCATGAGAAATAAGATTCTGTGGGGATGGTGTGGGGATGTTTTTCAGCAGCAGGGACTGGGAGACTAGTCAGGATCGAGGGAAAGATGAACGGAGCAAAGTACAGAGAGATCCTTGATGAAAACCTGCTCCAGAGCGCTCAGGACCTCAGACTGGGGCGAAGGTTCACCTTCCAACAGGACAACAACCCTAAGCACACAGCCAAGACAACGCAGGAGTCACTTCGGCACAAGTCTCTGAATGTCCTTGAGTGGCCCAGCCAGAGCCCAGACTTGAACCCTATTGAACATCTCTGGAGGACCTGAAAATAGCTGTGCAGCAGCGCTCCCCATCCAACCTGACAGAGCTTGAGAGGATCTGCAGAGAAGAATGGGAGAAACTTCCCAAATACGGGTGTGCCAAGCTTGTAGCGTCATACCCAAGAAGGGTCGAGGCTATAATCGCTGCCAAAGGTGCTTCAACAAAGTACTGAGTAAAGGGTCTGAATACTTATGTAAATGGTATATTTCCATTTTTTATTTGTAATACATTTGCAAACATTTCTAAAAACCTGTTTTTGCTTTGTCATTATGTGGTATTGTGTGTAGATTGATGAGGGGGGAAAAAAACAATTTAATCCACTTTAGAATAGGGCTGTAACGTAACAAAATGTGGAAAAAGTCAAGGGGTCTGAATACTTTTCGAATGCACTGTATGTAATGTGGAATTGATATACGCAAACAATTCACACAATGAAGTTATGAAACAATAAATGTGCACAAATTGGCAGGAGAGGGCGCATTCTGGAGAGAGAAGTGCATCTGGGCGCATGGTCAATCCGACGTCTGCATTGGCCATGCAGCATTTACGGTGATATGGCCTCAGCTGAAGTCAGGGCAAGAATGGCCTCAGCAGAAGTCAGGGCATTCATACTTCTTGCCCTTCGCGGAGCAGTGCAGAGCTGTTGTCAAGGAAGTGAGTTTGTGTTTATACAGGATGTACCGCCCCCACCTACCGTCAACAATCATGTCAATGCAGCGCTATACAGAGCCCTTCGCATTGTTAAACAATTTGGGAGGCGCATGGCAATGTGGTACAGAGCTCGATTTGGCCTCTGCATGCCTCTGGAGGCTCCGCAATTGCGTCACACACTCCATATGGAGCCTCCGACCACATTTTCGAATCAAGCATACGTTGGCTTTTAGTCTAGGCCTCGGCAATGGATTAGTTCACTGAGATGGGCGCATATATATATATATATATATATATATATATATATATATATACACACATATACATATACACACACACACACACACACACACACACACACACACACACACACACAGTGGTGTGAAAAAGTGTTTGCCCTGATTTGTTTGCATGTTTGTCACACTTAAATGTTTCAGATCATCAAACAAATTTAAATATTAGTCAAAGATAAAACAAGTAAACACAAAATGCAGTTTTGAAATGAAGGTTGTTATTATTAAGGGAAAACAAAATCCAAACCTACATGGCCCTGTGTGAAAAAGTGTTTGCCCCCCCTCTAGCCACACCAAGGCCTGATTTACTGCCACACCTGTTCTCAATCAAGGAATCACTTAAATAGGACCTGCCTGACAAAGTGAAGTAGACCAAAAGATCCTCAAAAGCTAGACATCATGCCGAGATCCAAAGAAATTCAGGAACAAATGAGAAAAGTCATTGAGATCCCATCAGTCTGGAAAAGGTTATAAAGCCATTTCTAAAGCTTTGGGACTCTAGCGAACCACAGTGAGAGCCATTATCAACAAATGGCGAAAACATGGAACAGTGGTGAACCTTCCCAGGAGTGGCCGGCCGACCAAAATTACCCCAAGAGTGCAGCGACAACTCATCCAAGAGGTCACAAAAGACCCCACAACAACATCCAAAGAGCTACAGGCCTCACTTGCCTCAGTTAAGGTCAGTGTTCATGACTCCACCATAAGAAAGAGACTGGGCAAAAATGGCTTGCATGGCAGAGTTCCAAGACGAAAACCACTGCTGAGCAAAAATAACATTAAGGCTCGCCTAATTTTTGCCAGAAAACATCTTGATGATCCCCAAGACCTTTGGGGAAATACTCTGTGGACTGACGAGACAAAAGTTGAACTTTTTGGAAGGTGTGTGTCCCATTTACATCTGGCGTAAAAGTAACACCGCATTTCAGAAAAAGAACATCATACCAACAGTACAATATGGTGGTGGTAGTGTGATGGTCTGGGCCTGTTTTGCTGCTTCAGGACCTGGAAGACTTGCTGTGATAAATAGAACCATGAATTCTGCTGTCTACCAAAAAATCCTGAAGGAGAATGACCGTGACCTCAAGCTGAAGCGAACTTGGGTTCTGCAGCAGGACAATGATCCAAAACACACCAGCAAGTCCACCTCTGAATGGCTGAAGAAAAACAAAATGAAGACTTTGGAGTGGCCTAGTCAAAGTCCTGACCTGAATCCTATTGAGATGCTGTGGCATGACTTTAAAAAGGCAGTTCATGCTCGAAAACCCTCCAATGTGGCTGAATTACAACAATTCTGCAAAGATGAGTGGGCCAAAATTCAAGTATGTATATAATACAGTGGGGAAAAAAAGTATTTAGTCAGCCACCAACTGTGCAAGTTCTCCTACTTACAAAGATGAGAGAGGTCTGTCATTTTTGTCATAGGTACACGTCAACTGTGACAGACAAATCTAAAAAAAAAATCCAGAAAATCACATTGTATGATTTTTGAGTTATTAATTTGCATTTTATTGTGGAACATAAGTATTTGGTCACCTACCAACAAGTAAGATTTCTGGCTCTCACAGACCTGTTAGTTTTTCTTTAAGAAGCCCTCCTGTTCTCCACTCATTACCTGTATTAACTGCCCCTGTTTGAACTCGTTACCTGTATAAAAGACACCTGTCCACACACTCAATCAAACAGACTCCAACCTCTCCACAATGGCCAAGACCAGAGAGCTGTGTAAGGACATCAGGGATAAAATTGTAGACCTGCACAAGGCTGGGATGGGCTACAGGACAATAGGCAAGCAGCTTGGTGAGAAGGCAACAACTGTTGGCGCAATTATTAGAAAATGGAAGAAGTTCAAGGTGACGATCAATCACCCTCGGTCTGGGGCTCCATGCAAAATCTCACCTCGTGGGGCATCAATGATCATGAGGAAGGTGAGGGATCAGCCCAGAACTACACGGCAGGACCTGGTCAATGACCTGAAGAGAGCTGGGACCACAGTCTCAAAGAAAACCATTAGTAACACACTACGCCATCATGGATTAAAATGCTGCAGTGCACGCAACGTCCCCCTGCTCAAGCCAGCGCATGTCCAGGCCCGTCTGAAGTTTGCCAATGACCATCTGGATGATCCAGAGGAGGAATGGGAGAAGCTCATGTGGTCTGATGAGACAAAAATATAGCTTTTTGGTCTAAACTCCACTCGCCGTGTTTGGAGGAAGAAGAAGGATGAGTACAACCCCAAGAACACCATCCCAACCGTGAAGCATGGAGGTGGAAACATCAATCTTTGGGGATGCTTTTCTGCAAAGGGGACAGGACGACTGCACCGTATTGAGGGGAGGATGGATGGGGCCATGTATCGCGAGATCTTGGCCAACAACCTCCTTCCCTCAGTAAAAGCATTGAAGATGGGTCGTGGCTGGGTCTTCCAGCATGACAACGACCCGAAACACACAGCCAGGGCAACTAAGGAGTGGCTCCGTAAGAAGCATCTCAAGGTCCTGGAGTGGCCTAGCCAGTCTCCAGACCTGAACCCAATAGAAAATCTTTGGAGGGAGCTGAAAGTCCGTATTGCCCAGCGACAGCCCCGAAACCTGAAGGATCTGGCGAAGGTCTGTATGGAGGAGTGGGCCAAAATCCCTGCTGCAGTGTGTGCAAACCTGGTCAAGACCTACAGGAAACGTTTGATCTCTGTAATTGCAAACAAAGGTTTCTGTACCAAATATTAAGTTCTGCTTTTCTGATGTATCAAATACTTATGTCATGCAATAAAATGCAAATTAATAACTTAAAAATCATACAATGTGATTTTCTGGATCAAGTGTACCTATGATAAAAATTACAGACCTCTACATGCTTTGTAAGTAGGAAAACCTGCAAAATCGGCAGTGTATCAAATACTTGTTCTCCCCACTGTATGTATATATGTGTATGTATGTATGTATATATGTGTGTACAGTGAGGGAAAAAAGTATTTGATCCCCTGCTGATTTTATACGTTTGCCCACTGACAAAGAAATGATCAGTCTATAATTTTAATGGTAGGTTTATTTGAACAGTGAGAGACAGAATAACATACAAAAAAATCCAGAAAAACGCATGTCAAAAATTTTATAAATTGATTTGCATTTTAATGAGGGAAATAAGTATAAGACCCCTCTGCAAAACATGACTTAGTACTTGGTGGCAAAACCCTTGTTGGCAATCACAGAGGTCAGACGTTTCTTGTAGTTGGCCACCAGGTTTGCACACATCTCAGGAAGGATTTTGTCCCACTCCTCTTTGCAGATCTTCTCCAAGTCATTAAGGTTTTGAGGCTGACATTTGGCAACTCGAACCTTCAGCTCCCTCCACAGATTTTCTATGGGATTAAGGTCTGGAGACTGGCTAGGCCACTCCAGGACCTTAATGTGCTTCTTCCTGAGCCACTCCTTTGTTGCCTTGGCCGTGTGTTTTTGGTCATTGTCATGCTGGAATACCCATCCACGACCCATTTTCAATGCCCTGGCTGAAGGAAGGAGGTTCTCTCCCAAGATTTGACGGTACATGGCCCCGTCCATCGTCCCTTTGATGCGGTGAAGTTGTCCTGTCCCCTTAGCAGAAAAATACCCCCAAAGCATAATGTTTCCACCTCCATGTTTGATGGTGGGGATGGTGTTCTTGGGGTCATAGGCAGCATTCCTCCTCCTCCAAACACGGCGAGTTGAGTTGATGCCAAAGAGCTCAATTTTGGTCTCATCTGACCACAACACTTTCACCCAGTTCTCCTCTGAATCATTCAGATGTTCATTGGCAAACTTCAGACGGGCATGTATATGTGCTTTCTTGAGCAGGGCGACTTTGCGGGCGCTGCAGGATTTCAGTCCTTCATGGTGTAGTGTGTTACCAATTGTTTTCTTGGTGACTATGGTCCCAGCTGCCTTGAGATCATTGACAAGATCCTCCCTTGTAGTTCTGGGCTGATTCCTCACCGTTCTCATGATCATTGCAACTCCACGAGGTGAGATCTTGCATGGAGCCCCAGGCTGAGGAAGATTGACAGTTCTTTTGTGTTTCTTCCATTTGAGAATAATCACACCAACTGTTGTCACCTTCTCACCAAGCTGCTTGGCGATGGTCTTGTAGCCCATTCCAGCCTTGTGTAGGTCTATAATCTTGTCCCTGACATCCTTGGAGAGCTCTTTGGTCTTGGCCATGGTAGAGAGTTTGGAATCTGTTTGATTGATTGCTTCTGTGGACAGGTGTCTTTTATACAGGTGACAAGCTGAGATTAGGAGCACTCCCTTTAAGAGTGTGCTCCTAATCTCAGCTCGTTATCTGTATAAGACACCTGGGAGCCAGAAATCTTTCTGATTGAGAGGGGGTCAAATACTTATTTCCCTCATTAAAATGCAAATCAATTTATAAAATTTTTGACATGCATTTTTCTGGATTTTGTTGTTGTTATTCTGTCTCTCACTGTTCAAATAAACCTACCATTAAAATTATAGACTGATCATTTCTTTGTCAGTGGGCAAACATACTAAATCAGCAGGGGATCAAATACTTTTTTCCCTCACTGTATGTATGTATATATATGTATAAATGTGTGTATGTATGTATGTATGTATGTTGTGTGTGTGTATATATGTATATGTGTATACACACACACACACACATATACATATATATGTTACTGCTCTACTAAAACAATCTCGGTCGACCAACAGCCTAACGACCGAATAATCGACCAGTGGACTAATTGTGGTCAGCCCTAAAAATGTGTGCGCACTCGGTTCGCAAGTTAAGTTCAGAGGTACTAAGCACTCTCGGCCAGCAAAAGCTATTGACGTGTCTGAGCCCTTAGTTTCAGTTTTGAAGATTGTGTGTGTGTGCACGTCTACGGTGACACCAATAGGAAACGTGCTTCTGATTTGAAAACGTTAGGCTCATCTCAATCAAACTGTTGTAACTGAATATCTACAATAAAAAAAAAAAATGTATTTATGTTCGTCAAGAGTGCAGGTAACGACTGTCATTTTTTAATCAGAAGAAAAAATAATGTTCATTATGTGATTTTTTAAAAACTTGATACATTTTAATTCAAACATTCCTCCTCGCTGCAAATACCGAATGGTGTTTATGATGTATGCCTCTTAACACTGAATTAAGCCCCCCTGGTCCATGCAGTAGAAATATCCTAATCCTCCTACTCTATGTTAGTACCCTACTACCCTTGTTTAATATGTGATCATGCAAGAGCTTGAGACACATTTGTGACAGTCTGTAGTGTTCCTCTGCACACAGATTATAATGGAGAGGCCTAATGTTTGTATCCCTAAATCAGTTAATTCAATTTGTCTCAATAAATTGACTGAGGCAAAATATAGCCTTGTTTCTTAATTGCTTTCATATTTTCATTAGAGCCAGGGCTGGGTGTTGGTTGTTTAGGAAATCTGGCAAGGCAATCTTTTCTATTTAAGCATCAATTTATTTGTTAATTAATGTCGTTTTTTAAAATTATGGCTGCTTGATAGTAATGCATTTTGGTGATTAATGATGCCGGAGGTAGACTCTCTTTCATCCTGACAGACACAAAGTGCCAGAATGGTTGAGAGTGCATGGTGCTGCTGCCCCATAGGCCCTCCTCTTTCCTTCTCATATATGTTGCCCCTCCTTTTAATCTCACTCTCTTTTGCCTTCTCATCTCATTTCTCTCCTTGTTCCCCTTGCTCTCACCATGTTCAATTAATCAATTGACTTGTTATCACCATCAGTATGGGTTTATACATCTCTCATGGGCTTTTATGGCCTATTTTATATATACAATGTATAAGTTACCCACCAAAACCCTTGAGTCTTTTATCATACAAGCAAGGCAATGAAACAGCCAGTAATATCCAATGATCTATTTCTTGTTATACCTGTTCTTCCTCTTGATATTAACACATTCTCTAACCTACCACCAGGAAATACTGGTATCTTCATCTGTTTTGCATTGTACCAGCCAAACCATTGTCCACTTTTGACCCATCTTTTGGGCCTGTTTTGTGCCCGTGTCTGGCTGTATCGACTTCCTCTGTTCTCCATTCCTCTCAGCTAATGTCATTGACTGAGCATTAATGTGAGGAACTGCAGATTTTGTCTCATCCGTACCGCAGACGATTGATAGATGCACTTTTGGCTTTATCTCAGTTTGAAGTTGGGAACAAATTACGTTTTAATTTTTTCACAATACATCCTATTGAGGCTCATCATCAGTGTCACTTATGAGTGTGAGGCAAAGCGACAGCCCAGCGATGGACAGCCTTGGCAGAGCCCGCTTAGATCACTGAGATCAGTGGGTCCATGCTGTCGGTAGTGGATTAGAGTTTCTGTGTTCGCCACCATACCTTCACACTCCTCCTGTTGCTGTAGAACGTCCCTCCACTGAGTACCAGTGGCCAGCAGGGAGAGACGCTGTCACTTTAGTGTTCATCACACGTCGGCCCAGTCTCCCGGCTCGCACCCATCAGTCACTGCAGGGCTGCAACCACAGACCTGCTCTCACTGGCCTCTGAATAATGGTTCCAGTCGTACAGTCACTCAGAACAGACAAACCCTTTCCCTCTCTGAACCACAGGAAACACCACCAGAACAAGCCTTTATTTTAGAGTATAGAGGGTGATGGTTCTGAGAAGAAAAGGAGTCTGAATATTAGCAATGAATATGCGTTGAGTAGGGTTCAATTTGGTTGAAGGCAAATCAACCGACCTGGCGTTTTAGTCAAATATGTGTTTAGTCTGTAGCAGTTGTCCATCTAGTTAGCCTATCCATTCGCTTGTGCACATGCTGATTTTTCCATGCGAGATGACGATATCCTGTCAAACAGCCTTCCATAAATTAAACACAACAAACACATACTAAAAGATTGTACCTCGCTCCACTGTACCTGTATAAATAAGTAGAACTGCATCCATCCAACCTCTCTTGTTTTCCCTTTTCTTTCGAAGGAAGTTGAAAGGAAACCAGTGACCTCGGTTGAATTGTTATTTAATGCATTTTATCGTTTATCCTCATTAGTCAGAAATGAGCCGGAATGGAAGCCTATCTCCCGCCCACCCAGTTAGGTTTTTCCACGTGAAATCTGTCCGGAATGAAGATTAACATCTCAAACAAATGGCTGGGGATCTTGGGACTGTGGGGATTGAGAATAGTAATCCTTGTTCTGCTGTTTGATGGTGGGTGGATTACAGTGTTCCAGGCTGCATGACCACATGGCATTCTCATGACCACGACCGTAGAGAATTCACCCTGAGTGGTCTCTGGCTTCCGGGTTTTCATCCATTAACCATCTCCGCCTCCACCCAAACACCAGCCAGAACGGTAAGCAATGTAAGAGCAAGATGCCGAGCAGCTTTGTGGCAGTAGCAGTCATGTGATTCAGTACTCTATGATTTTTAAATCCAGTCCCAGTAACTGACCTATCCTAGAGCACCAAGACGGCTGTGTGGTGGTAGTATCTGTCTGACCCCTCCAGAATGGGGTAACCAATATGGTGATTAATTATTCAAATGGAAGCATGGATCAGAGATGTGTTATGTGGGCCAACTGTAATGGCTGAAGTGCCCACGTAAAATGTGACCTTGGAGAAATGCTCACATATGCAGCGATTAACCAGACCAACGGATTGACTCAAAGATGGAATGATGACGCAAGCTAAAGCTAATCAAAGGCTGTTGCATACACGACTCCCTCGCACATAAATCTCTCACATAAAATAGTGATTACTTGTTGACATTGATTGTCAGCCACTTTTTCCACCATGATTTTAGGAGAGATGATGGACACTGGCAGATTAAACAACCCAATGATTGGGTTTTTAAGTTTGATTGATATCAATTAATTTGTAGTTCCCACAACAGTACGTTTCATGATCACACACCATCTCTCAGCTCTATAACCAAACTGAGAGGGCGCTAGGAGCCATACTGTTGCACTTTCAACAAAAGCACCAAACCCAGAAAATCTTATTCTCCAGCACTCTGGTGACTCTAGTCCCATGGTGATTGAACTGACTGAGGTGGGTGAGTCATTCCCAGCCCCCCAGTGAATGAGCTTAGCTCCCCTCCATGCACAGGAGGTGGCCTGCTCAACTGGGGAGCTCATTACTGTAGCAATATGGCTGTCTGGAGTGGGATGGCCTGGTGGAGGTACTTACTGTGTGAAGAGAGAGAGAAATGGAAAAAAGAGATGGAGAATGTGGGAGAGGAGGTGGCAGGAGATCTCCAGGCCCTCTGGTCCTGACATTGGGACATGATGAGAAACGGATGGTGTCCTTTGAGTGTTCTCATTTTCTGGGTCACCATCAATGTTCCCTCAAAACAGATTAGGCACTGAGCAAATTTCAGGTCTGCTGAGCACAAACTTGAACGTTGTGGAAATTCTGTACAACTTCCGGCGCTTTTACTGTGAACACTGGCTGTACCCGCTTTTAAGTTAACAGTGGCCAAGTAGACTACTGTGGCTATTTGATCATAATGTAGGCCTACCAGAGTGGAGAAAATGCATCCCATAACATTTTAACATGGAAATATCTATTGAAAGCTGTTCTATGATACAGCCTACAGTAGCAGCCAATGTGTGGTGTTCATTGTAAGCCTACATTCCATGAGACTTTTGAAAACATGCAGAGCCTGACATGAACCTGTTTAGCCACTTGTCCCTCAGACAAGGAGGTGACTGAAAATGTTGTTGTATTGTGTTTGATGCAAGAAACCACTTTACAAAATAACATGTATTATTGTCCCCACACCATTTATTATAACAAAGAATCAAACAAAACTGTATGCTACTCTCACTATTGGCTTCTTGGCTTATTCAATCATGTCTTAAAATACAACACTGCCCCTTTAAGACATAAAAAGCTCTTTACCTGACTCACTTTTCAAAGATGGCTAGAAATGTACACGTTTTGGGGTAAACAAACTCCTCTAGTAAAGTTGAGTGAAGTTCAACTTTGTGCGTCTCTGCGCAGGCTGGCAATTCTGGGCGACAGTCCTGGGGAGCTGCGTGCAGGAACATTGGTCACCATCTAAATTAAGGGTCTGTGTATAGTGCCAGAATTGTGTTTAAAACACAATTTACTGTATGTTCACCTGGCAATAAAACCTATATGATAACTAATTATTATGGCAAAAACAGAACTACTACATGTTCTCATGTCATTGTTATCAGATAAGATATTGTCCCTAGGGGTCTGTTGGTTGTCTCTTCCCTCCAGAAGTGCTCTAATGGTCTGTGGAGAGAGAGTGTACCCTTTCAGCCGGGGTAATAGAATAAATCTGTGTTTGAATCCGTCGTCAGCCTGGTCACCTTTGCAGTTTTCATCTCTGACTTATTGTTTATTGCGTTTCACTCAAGTGTGTGATTGTGGCAGGTTTGGTATTGCTCACCGTTATCTGATATTGAGGCAAGAAATGGCTGACGCTTAAGAATGTCATTGTCGTCAAAAGTGAAACACTCCTAGTCATGATTGAGGGTGTCACTGCCGGAACAAAATCATCACCACACCGCGAAGAGAGGGAAGGAAAATAATGTTTTCTCCACGTCAGGGTTTGTTCTCATTATTGATACATTTATTGCATAAGCTTGAAAGGTAATCACTTTCTGGTTCAGGAAAGAACATGCATAGACAAAAAAATCTATTTCAGTGCAGCGCAGGGAAGAGTGAGATGGAAAAGAATCAGTAGAGCATCTTGAACGTAGAATTAAATGCATCGAAACCAAGTGCCAGTCAATCTTCTTAAGACATGGAACTCTAGCTATATTGCCTTTGTTTCCCCCCCTCACATACTTGTCAGGGAGTGCTTTGCTTCCTGTGTCTCCTTGACAGTCCTAAATAAGTCCACCTGAGTGCTTGGCTGGCCCGTGGGCACTGAATCCGTCTGCTCCGGCCCTTATAGCAGAACCGCCTTTCAAATGAAAGATCACTGAACACAGACTGTGCTCAGGGCTAGGGATTTGAAAGGACATGTTTTCAGTGTCATTGGTTCTGAGGATGATAATAGCTGGCCCAAAATGGACTTGAATTGAACCACAATCCCAACTGCTTTATTAGTGACGTTGTCCTCAAGTCTGTCAGAAGCCATGAATGAATCAGCCTTTGATTAGTGAGGACTGATATTATTCCCGGGCCATGTTAATATGTCCTGTCACAACAATTTTCAAAGTTGTATACGCTAGCTATACTACCAACCATCACAAAATGGTGTTATATGCTGGCAGTCGATATAAGCCCTAGTTGGTTTCAAGTATCATCTGTCAATCTAAAGCCTGGTCTGTAGACTCACAGTAAGTTCAATGTTGAGGACAGGAGAGGAGATTTGTGTGTGTTTGCCTGCCAGTGCAGTCAGCTATGGTGACATGACTCACCGACCACATGCAGACTACCTCCAGATGCCCCTCTCCATTTCCTATAGCTCTAAAAACGTCAGTCTACGGCTCTGAATTTGCAGCGTATAATTAATGAGGTTTCTTTTGGCCTTTTCACCTACTTGTCCCTGTCTCCAGGCTCCTTCTCCTTCCTGTAGTAAGATGGTGCAGAGTGTGTAGTTCTAGGTTCTGAGGAGAGTGACTAGGAAAGTGTTATCTCCTGCAGCAGTGCCTCTTGTCGCTCAGTCTGTTCCTCTGTCTCGCTCTCTCTCTGTGACCCCCGCCTGTGCCCTCCTGCTCCTAAGGACCTGCCAACTCTGGGTCTGAGTCACCCTACAGCACATGGCACCTGATGCCCTCTCCCCTCGCCCACACTCTCTCTGTTCCTCTCCTCCCCATACTGTACACCAGCCAGGCCTCTCTTGCCTCCAGCCCTGGCCCCTCTGCCAGCCTTTCCTTCCGGTCCTGGCCTTGGCATCGCTTGCCAGTGTGATGTCAGCCCATTCCCCATCCCATTTATCATTATCATAAAAAAACCTTGTTGACAAAATGGTTTCTTCCATCTCTGCTCTCTCTGTCAGAGATTTAAAGGCTCTCTCCAACTTTCTGTAAGTCACTGATGGCCTTCACCGACAAAGCCTTATCAAGATACAGCACAGAGCTGTTTTTGCTGTGTGTATTCTTTATCCATTTGAATTGTTTTGTGTTTTTGTGTTGCTCCCTCTGGCTGTTGTGCTGTGGTTGAGTGCAGTCCAGTGTCCTGAGGCCTTATTGTTTGGCTGTGGTGGTGGGAGGTTGTAATTGGTTAGAGGAGGGGTCTTGATTCATGTGTGGTGCTTGGTGCCGCTGACTGCACAAGAAGGGTGAAATTCATCAGCCACTCCACAATCACTATGCCTCCCCTCTCTCTCTCTAAAAAAGATCAGCTTTAAAACGATAACTTTGTTTATTTTCTCTTTCATGAGATACAGACAGTTGTTTGCATCATCTCAATGTTTTCTTACTTTCTGTTTGCTTTAAAAATGTATTTATTTCATAGCAGACCCACTCAGCTCTCCCCCTCCAGCCACATGTACACTACTGCCTTAACACCAGAGTCTCATCCACAGAACTATCTCCTCTTCTATAGAGACCATATATTGGCTCCAGCTATGGCAGTGAAGAGGTCACGTTGTAACATGCTCTTCGCATTCATGGAGAATCTCTGTTTACATGGGTATTCATCAGGTCCAGTAGACTCTCTCTCTCCAATGTAAACCCTTGAGGGCTCTATTCCTGACAGGCACATATCCATCACCTCTGAGATGGCAGCTACCATGTCTTCTCAGGCCAAGAGTGGTAGCAGTCCATCACTTGGTGGCAGATGGATGGGAGGTATCATCAGGCCTGTGATGGAATGTTGTCTGGCTGGAGGATGAAGTATGGCACGTTAGACTGCCTCAGACCACAGGTACCGAGACGGACACAGACACCGCCGACCATTCAGCGCTGAAATATGTCTCGCTGTCACTCAACCGTTAACGACTTAACTTTCTTTAGGACACTCCACACTTTCCATAATGCCTCCTCCATTACACCTTAATGAGTATTGCAAATTTATGTCCATCGCTCCAAGATATAGTACATTTTCGGGAATTCTGCACTGATTTGTAGCAGTCACCCGTAGCCGGTATTAAGCACTATTCAGCACTTTCATCTCCTGACACGTGGGATTCACAATTCTCCATAATTCTGGAAATAATAAGGTCTTAAATGAGTCTGGTCCCTCCCTTCCCCGTCGGCTGGTCTCACTCTGTTGCGTCCTGGGCATTAGCATTCAGCCAGCACTGTACCCTTCCCTGTCCCCAGTGGATGGCCTCCATGTGCAGGTAGAGGCTGTCTACATTCTCTGTCCTGTCTCACACTTATGTCACCAACACTGACCTCTGTGTCCTGCCCTCACAACCCATGGGTCCACCCTGTAAACACAGCACAGAGGGAAGGGGAGAGAGTGGGTGGGTGCAGGTAGGGGGAGGGTCATGGGAGGGGTCAGATGTCCTGGAGAGTAAGACTGGAGCCGATCAGTTTACTGAGTGGAACATTTCTCCTCCATCTGTCTTTCCGTCCCCACTTTGGTCTCCTGATTGAGCTCTCACCCCCAGGCCCTGTTAGAGATGATTGTGTCTGACTGTGTGTGTTCTACCCTGCGGGCTCCTCTTCAGATGACATGCCACTGAAGTGACTGGCCTTGAGATCACACGTCACTCAACCTCCGCTATCAGACATGGGATTGTCAGGGAGAAGGGGAGCGAGACAGAGGGGAATAGCGAGGGGGCTGATTCCACTGATGATTGCAACTCTCGATTAGACCCATCTTTGTTATTAGGCAATCGGAACTATGATGGCTTCAAAGAATTTCAACTAGAATGTTTTATTTTGGGGTTTGGCATCTTGGTGTATATTGCGTGGAAAGGGAATAAACAGCCTCATTTACTTGCCTGTTCTCATCAGACAGTTTTATCTCTATTTTCATCTTGGAAAAATCTAATTGTACCATTTGCCATTTTTTTTTCCATGCTGTGGACTTAGAAAAGCATAAATGTGGAAGTATAAACACTAAACCCATACACACACTCGTTTGTGGAAATGTTGTATAAAGGGATTACAATGTGTTTTAAGATGATCCCCCTCTCTCCCTCTCTACAGAGCATCTTCACTGTGATGTTGGGCCCTTTCGTCTTCTTTGATGCACAGAAGACCAAATACCTCCAGATCCTCACCTCACTCATGCGTTGGATCGGTAAGAGTAACCTATCTTACGATATCAACTCGCCAATACCGGTCAGGGCATTTTTTAATGAAGTTATACAAACACCATAGGCTGATAGAGGTTGCTCTGGACAGACTCGAGGCACACATCTTCAAATAATCACATTAAATGTGGATCTCAATTTATTTTGTAAGTAGAGCAATTCAAGCTGTGAAATTCCCAGGAACTTTATCGAAACGGTAAGTCTGTCATGGGTATTTATTTAGGGAGCGCTGTAATGTGCATTCTCTTCCAAGTTTGTCTGCATGATGGAGGGTGTGTCTTTCCTTCCTTTAAATATCACACTCCATTATCCCCGGTTCACGGTCTCACGCCTTCTCCCAGATTGCTCTTTGCCACTGTTGCAAATGTTTAGAAAAAAACAACAACTTTATTCCACCTGGCTGAAGGTCTGAACCTTGGTGGGAGCAGTGTTCGCTCCTGCTCCCCACCCTCTCCCTCTTTCATTCCTCTCCCTCCCTCTCTTCCTCCCTCTCTCCCTTACCCCTCCTTCCTCTCCCAACCTCCCTCTCTTACCTCCCTCCTCTCCTCTCTGTGGCTCCTGGGTCCGTCGATCATACGGCAGTCCCGCTCCGTGTCGTGATTCCCATCTCCTCTCATCCCTCAGCCTGACAAGCCTGACAGGCCGTCCCAGGCCTGATTGGACCGTCACTCACAGGGCGTCGGACGAAAATAAACCGCCCGTCCTGGACCTGCTGTTAAAATCACAACACCACTGAATCATGGCTCTCCCGCCACCCCCGCATGGGCATACTGCGTGCGCCCTACAACAACACACAGGGCAGATATATACACACACACACACAGACACACACAGACACACGCACACACGCACACAGGTGCGCCTGCACATACACACATAGTTGCGTGCACATAAACAACACACACACTGTCCATTATCTGGCTATCTTCAAAGCACCCTGGGATTCTGGCTACACCCCTACCACTCCCTCCTCTATCCCCGCCCTCCCCTGGCTCTACCTGTGATTGATTGGCTGTGTCACCTCTGCAGGCCTCTCTACAGCACCAGCTAATGATTCAAAATGGCCGCAGTGGCAGCTCTTTGTTTCCTGACTGCACCAGTGCCACTTGCCACGCACAGAGGATAGATGGCCTGCCTTCAAAGCATAGGGCACTGAAAGCTGAGGGGTTTAAGCAGCCATCAAACACAGGGTTGGAGACCGTTTTAAATCCTATAAGAAAAACATTATGGGCCAAAGTTTAGGAGGAACAGACGTCTAAAGAAGAATGTATGGGCTAGACAGCACGCTTGAGTCCTAAATCTCGTGTCAACAATGTTATTTTTTTTGTTTGGTTAACTTTCTAATGTTTAGCTCATGTCTCAGAGGAAATGTAAATTGGGCACCAGAATTTACACTGGAGACCTAATTGATCAATTTAAGTACTGCTTTTATTTTTTTAATGAAAGGCAAGTGGCTGTCTATTAAAGACGTATTCAACTGATGTTGCCCTCTCAAATTCGTGTTGAAGAGTTTTCTGGCCATTTGTGTGGTGCTGTGATCAGGCCAGGGACAGCATAGCCCATCTGGCCTCTCCACCCTTTCTCTACATTTTCTCTAGTCTCATTTTGACACAGACACAGCATCTGGCTGTACTAGATTTGCTGCTAAACCCTTAGGGCTTTACCAGCCTCCCAACCCTGAAAGAGAGAGCTCACTGACAAAGGTCTTGAGTAATTGGATGTGCAATAAAAAATAAAACCGGCAAATGGACAAATTGAACTCAGTTCGGTACCGCATAAATACATTGAGCAAAAATAAACGCAACATGCAACAATTTCAAAGATTTCACTGAGTTACAGTTCATATAAGAAATCAGTCAATTGAAATCAATTCACTAGGCCCTAATATATGAATTTCACATGACTGGGAATACAGCTATGCATCTGTTTGTCACAGATACCTTAAAAAAAAAGTAGGGGCGTGGATAAAAAAACCAGTCAGTATCTGGTGTGACCACCATTTGCCTCATGCAGCATGACACATCTCCTTCGCATAGAGTTGATCAGGTTGTTGATTGTGGCCTGTGGAATGTTGTCCCACTCCTCTTCAATGGCTGTGCGAAGTTGCTGGATATTGGCGGGAACTGGAACATGCCGTCGTACGCGTCGATCCAGAGCATCCCAAACATGCTCAATGGGTGACATGTCTGGTGATTATGCAGGCTATGAAAGAACTGGGACATTTTCAGCTTCCAGTAAATGTGTACAGATCCTTGCGACATGGGGCTGTGCATTATCATGCTGAAACATGAGATGATGGCGGCGGATGAATGGCACGACAATGGGCCTCAGGATCTCATCACGGTATCTCTGTGCATTCAAATTGCCGTCGATAAAATGTGATTGTGTTTGTTGTCTGTAGCTTATGCCAGCCCCTACCATAACCCCATCGCCACCATGGGGCACTCTGTTCACAACGTTGACATCAGCAAACCGCTCGCCTACACGGCGCCATACACGCTGTCTGCCATCTGCCCGGTACAGTTGAAACCAGGATTCATCCGTGAAGAGCACACTTCTCCAGCATGCCAATGGCCATCGAGGTTGAGCATTTGCCCACTGAAGGCGGTTATGACGCGAACTGCAGTCAGGTCAAGACCCTGGTGAGGACGACGAGCACCCAGATGAGCTTCCCTCAGACGGTTTCTGACAGTTTGTGCAGACATTCCCACAGTTTAATCAGCTGTCTTGGTGGCTGATCTCAGACGATCCCGCAGGTGAAGAAGCCAGATTGGACGTACTGCCAAATTCTCTAAAATGATGTTGGAGGTGGTTTATGGTAGAGAAATGAACGATAAATTCTCTGTCAACAGATCTGGTAGATTTCCTGCAGTCAGCATGCCAATTTGTGCTCCTTCTAAACTTGAGACATCTGTGGCATTGTGTTGTGTGACAAAACTGCACATTTTAGTGGCCTTTTATTGTCCCCAGCACAAGGTGCATCTGTGCAATGATCAGGCTGTTTAATCAGCTTCTTGATATGGGGGGTGTTATGAGGATGTATTATGCTCTCAAGGTATTGTCTTTCCTGTTAAAGATACAGTATGTAATGGTTGCCCTGCAGCAAGAAAATGGGACTTGGGAGTGATTCTTTTAAGCTGTTATCCATTTTATCTGACTCCTCTCCTCACTCTGTTTTAGCTCCACTCTTTTCACCCACTGAAGCTCCTGAATTGGACACGTTAAATGATTAATAAGAATAACTTGAGTGCGTGCGTTGTAGCATAGCTTATGACTTGGCAAAGGTTGTGACTTAGCAAAGCTTTGGTCTCAAGGGAGGAATTTAATACCAACTTAACGATATAATGAAACTAAAAGTAAACCACTTATTTCTGTCACGATGATGGGATTCATGATGCATTGTGAATACGTCTCTGGATTAGGCCCGTGGTTTTACACCTTCATGTACCAGGTATCTACTAATCATCCTATGATTCCTTCTCTGCACTTTAAAGCCCCCTAATAAGCATGAACAACAGATCCTCATTAATATTAATGAAGTGTCACTAACACTGTGTAAGGACTGTTCTTTTTTTTATGAGACTTTTTATAAGGAGACTGAGAATGTCAAGATATGTTTGTGAAACTTGTAACAAGTTCTACAGGGTTTTTTGTTTTCAGTCAGAAATTGTTTTGATAATGACACTGATGTAGTACAGTATGATACGTTTTTAGACAGCAATTATGTTAATGTTCTTGTCACTCTGAAACAATGCCCCAAAATCGAACCACATTATTCAAATTCTTCACAGGGTTCTCACCTATTGATAACACACATATTTTTCTAAGTACTTAGTACTACTGAGCTTTGTCCTTTTTTCTCTAGTGCCAACCAGTATGCAGTTATCCCTAAAATAATAACTGCATTATAGCATATACTGTCTTACAAAACTGACATTGCATGTTACGGTCACATGCGTCTTCCACTTTTACATTAACCTGCATTTGCCAGATTTACAGACCCCCTGGTTCGATTCCAGGCTGTATCACAACCGGCCGTGATTGGGAGTCCCATAGGGCGGCGCACAATTGGCCCAGCGTCGTCCGGGTTTGGCCGGTGTAGGCCGTCATTGTAAATAATAATTTGTTCTTAACTGACTTGCCAAGTTAAATAAAGGTAAAATAAAATAACAAATAAATGTAATTACTTTTCACCGCTAGCAGATCCTCTTTTCTTCTAAGATGTCAGATATTGATACCTGCGTAGGTATGTCCCCCGTTCAGCCACTTCCATCTCCATTGTCTCATGGCCCTTCTCTTTCATACTCATTACTCACCTTAGACAAGGGACAGGTGGCCAGGCTCCCCTGCCTGCCTCTCCACTCACCCATGATGCCCTATGGGGGAGTTCAGGGTGGGGCAGGGTGATGGTGGTGGGGGATGAGGAGTGCTAAGTAGAGTGCAGAGTGGGGAATGTTAGGGGAGATGTGTTGTGTTGGAGCCCTGCTCACTGCCTGTGGCCTTGTCAGTGTCACTCAGCTGAACCCCCTGTCCAACCAAGCTCACTACACACTTTTTGTCTTCCCCCACTGAGGACATGACTTACATAGTGGACACAGATGGTGTCATTTGTTGGCTTTTAGTCCAAATTTCTATCCCTCTTGTAACTCCGTCTCCAGTCCCGGTTGTGATCCCATCACTCTGCTTGTAGCTGCTTCCGTCCATGGTCCCACTTTGCTAGACCCATTAGAAGCTATTTGTGTAGCCCTGCGTCCAGCCCCATTTGGTTTTCCCATTTGTATTCCTGTTTATTATTCCTCCTACTCTATACTCGATTCACTGACCCATTCTTTTAATGTCTAACATCTGCCTATCACAGTTCTGTTGCCCTGATGACCTCATAGGGTCTTAGTTTAATTACTATATCGCTCACATACTGCACCCAGTCTCTATGAACTCTCGTAGGTGCTTTAATTGATATTTACATTTGAGTCATTTAGCAGACGCTCTTATCCAGAGCGACTTACAGTTAGTGAGTGCATATATTGAGTGGTGTGAGTGGTCAATAATGGACGGAAAGGCACCTGGCTCGGTAAACGAATATTAATCACCCCTCTTCTGTCTCCACAGGGATGGATGGATAGGTGAAGAGCCTCAGAGGCACTATTTATTACCCTTACAGCCATGGCATATGGATCCTACTGTATGCTGGGAAAGGAGAAATCATGCATTCTGAGAACACTGTCCTCCCACTGTCACATTTGTTTTTCTAGACATGGTGAACTACACCACCACCCCAGCCAGCCCTGTGTGGAGTAACCTCCGGCTCAATAGGAAAAGAGGCTGTGAAATGAACTAGGGCTGTTACTCTCTCTGGAGAAACGAATAGCTTAAACCACAGGCCCCAGACCGCAATGATCAGTGGATCCCTATCCAGTCCATCCCATTGTCTTGGTTTAGGGAGTAACCAGGGAGCTTTACAGCTACCTATTGCCATTTCAAGCAGAGAGAGATGGTAATATTTGTTTTTGAAGGTCAAGGAGGGAACTCTACTAGTGGCTGGTTGAGCGGAACCTAAGAGTTCGCCCAGAGAGGCTAATGTATAGTGCGTCTCACGGGGAACGTTGAAATATGGTTGGGCGTTCATGAACTTTCCAACACCAGCACAGTTCAGAAGTTAAAGGAAAACTCCAGATTGGAATGCATCATTCCTTTTCTTGTCACAACAGACATTACTTATAGTCAACACTGACCACGGAATTGTTCAGAGAGAAAATCTGTCTTAGTTTGACACTTTTATCTCTTTCAGAAACAAAACATAAACACAGCTCAGATCCTAGGTCCACTTTACTCACATCTCTGCTGAGTTTTGATATGTAGAGAAATAAATGTGGCCAGCTTTTTGGGCACCTGTTCCTGTTTACTATTGATGCCCAGTGTTTCATTTTGTAATGAGAACTTTGATTTGATAGTGAACAAAATGTATAGGACTTGATTAGGGAAAAACTTGTAGGATGTGTGGTGTTCCCCAGGATCAATTGGAGCTCAATACCCTGATAACTAAGCCCTTAATCATGACTGTTGACTTCCGTCCCTCGCTCACCTCACCGTGTTGTTGTCGTCACCTCCATTTCCTTGAGGGAGGAATGAGAATGTAAGACACAGTGTTTCTAGAATGTTGTTACCGGTTTCCGCTTTTAACCATCTTTCTCAGGGTTTCGTCATTGGGCGACAGGAATACTAGAGGTCAAATGCAAAACTTGCTTTGAACATTTTACATTTGTCTCATTTGAAATAAATGTCAGACCAGAACATTATTTGATATTGAAGACAGAGAAGCAGACAAGAATTTGCTTTATTCATATCTTGGTGTCTGCACAGTTGTCTGCTTTGTACTTCCATTGCATCATGAACCAAGCTTTCTATGCTCAATAAATTATTTGATGCGGTCAGAAGAAAAAGTACATATTTATATTCTGCACACTGAATGTTTAATTATTGTTGGATTGGTGTTTTAGCTAACCTGGTGCAACCACACACTAAATTGACTTAAACATTTGACTCCTCTTCTATTAGTTTGTTATACAATTTAAAAAATGTCAGCAGTAGCACAGAAGAGGTTGTTGGTTTTAAAACGTCTGCGGTTGAGAAGTTGAAGGAAAAACCCTGACCTCAAGGCAGCCTCAAGCGGATGTGTTTTAGAGATCCCAGTGTTTGGAGCGTGGCTTAGCTCAGCCTTGTGGTAAGCAAGGCAGGTGCCTTTTATTTCTTATCTTTGGCCTAATGTGCAATTTGCAGCAGCACGGCTGAGTGATTGGACTAATTGATGTTTTCTTGAACACTAGATAATGTCATGGAGTTTGACTCGACTCTGCCCTGTGGAGTTGAGCTGCTGTATGGGGTGCTAAATGGCAGCCCTGCTGCAGTGCTGCGCAACCTGATCGCGGGGCTTGCCTCGAAGTAGCCAGGCAAGCAGGCCATTATCACCAGCTATCACACACGCAGTGGCTGTCCTGTCCCCCGCTTCTGATAACCAAGACTATGATAGGATTATAGGATATCACCCAAAGAAATCTGGAGTAAAATATTCTGCAAACCTAGAAATCGGGCAAACTGCCAAAGCTGCTCAATACCACTGAGACTTAACCAACTGGTCTCATCATGGAGCGCATCGCTTAAAGAGCAATTACACCACTTTTCAAACTCATTTTCAATGTCTACATATGTGAAAACCGTGCATTTCTATGTTTTATAGAAAAAAATAAAGTAAAACATTTCCACCCGATGACATCAAAAGTTAAAATGTTTTAAATACTGAGATTTGCAGTGACGTGGGGAGCAAGAAAATACCCTCCCTTGGGCTAAAAACTCGTTGCAGGTTTTGAAAATCACTGTTTAAAAAAAAAATAGCGTTTAATCCTACCCTGTGATGTCACAGAGAAGGTCCTTTCTTCCTTCTTGTTTTAACCACCGATCATAGAAACACTGATTTCACATATTATGTAGATACTGATTTGGTGCTGGAGGTAATGAATGTGAGGTTGAAAAGTGGTGGAATTGCCCTTTAATTAATGATGGGATGATTGCTGCAAAGGAGTGCTGCTGGAGTTGGACTTGGATTGTTATCTGTTAGGGAATGGGAGGTAGCAAGAGGCCAATTTGTATACCAGTGGAGAGTAATGTTCCTTTCTATTGTCAAGGCCTGTGCTAGAATAATATCCCGTATGTCTTTTAATGTCAGAAAGATGAAAGCACATGAAAAGCCCTTGACCTGTCAACTGTTATTATGGACTCTTCTTCCCACATCAATTGCAAAAACCTTTGTACAGGGAGCATACTACTCACAAAATCAGAACAGTGGTGTGCTTCAAAGCTCCTCACCTGAAGTCATTCTGTGCTCCTTAATGAAGTCAAGGAAACCCGTCCCAGAGGAGCGGCTGAAGAGGAGACCCTCTTCCACAGATACTGTAGTCTACAGCTCCTTGGGGGGTTGAGAGTGCCGGCCAACCTTGGCTTAACAGCAAACGGTTTGTTTGCTACCACTGGAGATACAACTGTAAGTGCCTCCTCTGGGGGGCTTTTAAGTTTAAGCATTCCCCACAAGGTCATTGCCATCCCCATCGAAGTGCTATAAATCACCAGTAGCAGTTATGTGGATGTGATATGTGACTGTTTGACACCTGCTCAATGCACTCAGTCCCTCCCCGACGCCGTGTGACGAGTGAAACCCGCAGGCAGTCGTATAGGGCAGAGCGTGTCAATGTAAAAGTCCAGGTAATCACCATATCATCAGAGATATCATCTCTACAGGGAAAATGGCTCATCCCATCTGAATGAATTAGTTTTGTCACCAGAGTGTCCGTCGATGGAGAGGCAAGAAGGAGTGTGTCTATTGTTGATTGAGGATTACCAGGAGGATGAAACGAGAGCTTCAGAGTAGACTCCATCAGGAAGTCAATGACACTGCCCTTTAGAGAGAGGAGAGCAATATGGCTGCAAGAAGGAATGTAAAAAAAACACACACAAAAACTGCCATGTATACTGATTATAATTCATTACAGTGGTTGTAGAATATGTCATTTGCTGTGAATGTATGATGCAATGATTTATTTAATGCTGGCTCTATGCTATTACCAATGGCTGGTAATCTTGTAATCTGGCTAACTGCGTTGGATTTTCTCTCCAGACACAGTGTCCCCGTGCGTCTAAAGCACTCATAGTGAAGAAAGATTTGCTCCTATTCTTCGCCGTTGGACAGATAAAACAGTGAGATTCATAGCTAAGGCTGCACCAAGTACTATAAAACCCACATGGTTGCCCTATCTCCTGTAGCATGATCCAGTTGAAAAGGAATGATGAATGAGTACATTATCAAAATGTACTTTGTTCTACTTAGTGTCCAGTTCTTTCATCTGATCGACTTTCAATCTCTTTCAAAGATAAGAGGAGTTGGTTCAGTGCCTTAAGTAAGACAAATGAGGCCTTGTCTTTAATGAGCACTAAAGCATGATAGTCGGGATCAGAGCCATAAGAGAGAGATTCTCTGTCACTCCAACTTTAGGGGATAGAACTACAGTAGAAGGGTCGACTATTCTTTGTTATTTACGGACCGTTGTTTACCTTTTGAAGCTCACTTGTTCTCTATCACAGACGTGTGTTTGTCAAGCAGCTGCCAAAGTAATTATTTAAGTTGTGACCTGGCTATGGCTTCCCGATCTATAACCCAGAAGGTAGCACCAGTTATTTGGGTGGGTTCCATTCAGCCGCTCCAGTA